>NC_082720.1:25074807-25376995 GCF_030144855.1 Hypanus sabinus
ATAGGATTAGAATAATGACCTGACTTGTTGAATCTGAAATGATTTTACAAGGAAATCTATGTTCCAAACAAATTAATTGGTGGAGTCCACGTTCACTCTCCTCCTTTGCTTTATCTCAGGGGTACTGTCATAAGGAGAAACAAAATTATCTTTAAGTCAGAGGGAACTGGAATAAAAGTACAATGATACATAATTATATAAAATAAATTTAGCAATATCTAATTGCAATACAACTGGGGCTTATTGGTTTAGATTTAGAGCTCTATAGTAGCAATTACTTAGGTCTCCTGTTACTACTTTAAGAATGGAGCATGTTGTGCATGGACACTCACTTCTGATAACATGCTCCAGATGCCAGCTTGAATTGGGGGCTTGTGTGCACACATTCACAGGTGCCAGCATTGTGCACGGAAGGAAACTCACAGTAGATGTTGAATCCCTGGAATGATCTAACCCAGACGGTCATGGAGGCTGGACATTCAGGGTATTTAAAGAGGAAGTCAATGCATTATGAAAAGTCAGAAAACTGACGACTATGTGAAGACAAAGGTGGGTGCAGAGCAGCCATGGTCGTTTTGAGTGGTGGGGTAGGCTTCGTGGGCCAGATGGCCTGCTCCTGCTCCTGTTTCCTTGTGTTTTTATGACCTCAGTCAATGCACATATCTGTTTTCCCTTCTAAGGTAAACCTAGCAATTAAAGAATACTTACATTGAACACAGAAAATGTTGGAAGTCGGCATAACTCTTCAGGTTGAAAACCGTTCATCAAACTGCTCGATCTTGAAACCTTAACTCACTTCCTTTTTTCATAGGTGTGTCATTGCCCCCCCAGCATTTTCTACTTTAATTTCAGATTGTCAGAATCTGCACATTGTTGATTTTCATTCACAATCTGATCAAATATAAAGGAGACAAAGTTACTATAAATGAAACTTCAAATTAGAATTAATGGCTATTTTTATAACTATTATCAAATGAAGAAATTCTGGTCTGGAATTGTTAAAGTAAATCACCATTAAAATACTGCGTATAGAATTCTGATGTATTCCTGACTTCCAGATGATGATGATAAAATACCATATATCAGGATTGTCAGCAAATTGAATCGTATGCAATGAAGGGGTCAGTGGAATAATTGTTTCGGGAACAAGGAATATACTGCAGTGGAGAATGTTTTTTTTATTCCATCTGGAACAAGAGAGGATGTCACCAGTGCCTGGGGCTATGACTGCTGTTTGTCTTGAAATAAATACTAATGGCTTAGATTTGGGTGTACAGGGTACCATTGTGGGATGCAGAGGAGAAATTAATGTTGCACTCAATAGCAATTCTTCCAATATGACTCATGACTACGGCCTCTGTCACCCTAAACATAACAGACAGTTATGTCAAACCATAGGATTAAAGACAAAGGATCTTCTATTCTCCTCTATTCATCATCTGCTGTAACGAAGAAGAGACTGTTGTTTCTGAATATCATGCAGAGAGTATGGATAATGTGGCTACCAAGTTGAGGCAGCTGTAACAAAACTGAGTATTTGAGGACGAGGAAAAGAAATTGTGGTTAGGTATTAAGCAATGTTGAGTACAATGGGGTCAATCAACTTTACAAGTTACACCAAATCATTTAACTCTGCACAGCTTTCATAAAACTAAGGCAATGCTGCTCACATTGTCCTGTGCTTCTGTCTGTTTCCACTAATCTATGTTAGAAGAGACCACTCCTACCCTCGATTAAATGTAACACATGTTGCCTCTCCTCCTCTTTCACCCAGACTTCTCATTGACACAAAACACTAATGCTCATTTTACTTTGCAAAGATTCTCTCCAGTTCTTGCAGCACCTTTGCATTTTCCTTTAAAAGGAGCAAGTTTCTGTAAAAAGGCACGATGATGGTCAGCTACAAAATGCATCCATGAATAAAAAGTGTCAGGAGTACTTGTTACATATTATCATCCAAAAAAATCCCTTAAATTTAGTAGTCTGGTGTTGTAATCTCCTGAGTCTGTCTCTGGACCAGACATTTGCTTGAAAATTAAATTTAAAGAATGCCCAGTAATGTAATATAGAACTATTCACAGAAAGTAACAACGATTCTCATAAACTGAATGGAGCTTTCTGGGATGTATTTTATTCCATTCATTTCACTGCTATAAAATGAGTTAAATAAATCAGTATAGGAAAGTTTGCTTAGTAATACACAATGCTGCATTCTCAGGATTGTACTATTGAAAATGGAATTTGCCTGGAGTTAAATGTTATTCTCAGTGCTGCAGAATTCAAATTAGGCCTTTCTTAGAATGATCCATCACGTAACTTCCTTCCCCCCCTGAACATCCAATTTTCCAGGTTCCCCAGCCCTCTGAATTCTGAACGTTCCAGTTTTCTGGCCTTCCTCCGTAGTTGCATTCAGGATGTTACCACTAGGGGGAGGATCAGGGATGAAGTGTCAAAAAATTGATCCAGCATCGAAACAAAATAATTGCCGCCAGCTTGTGACCCCAGACAGAGTTGTCATACTTGCACAACATGCCCACAACTCCAATGATTGCTCCAAAGAGTCAAATTCTCTATTCAGATCACTTATTAGCATTTAGCAAGCATACAATTAAGCATTATTGAGCGTTGTCTCAGTGGTCAGCAAAGATATGACCTCCACTGGTCCCAAGCTGCAAACTGTCACGAAATAAGCAAGAAGATGTAACTTATTCCCTTTGCTTTTACCACACCCGTATAATAAATGCACAACACAGAATATGTGGCTCTTAAAAGGTACAAGGAACATAAATTCAAAATAGGGTTTAAAACTGAGGTGCGTGGAAATTTCTACTGTCAGAGGGTAGTGTATCTTTGGAATTCTCTTACCCTATTTATAAAGGCCAGATCATTAGATACAGTTAAAATGTATAAAATAATATAAAAGTGTTGTGGAATGGAGAGTTATGAGGAACTGCTGTAGAAGGGCATTTCAGGGTGCATTGATTGGCCATGATCATTTTAAATGCTGGGGAACTTTTGAGGGGCCAAGTGGCCCATTCTATACCTATTTTCTTGTGTTTTTGTTGCAAAAGCTGAACTGCAATTATTCATGTATGCACATTGATGTCCTGCTTATAGAAAAAAATGCAAATCACTTTCATGATTTTTTTTCTTTAAAGAAACATGATTCTAATAAAGACTGGGAAACGCATCGCATTACAGTCCACGGTCTTAAGGATTCCGATGATCAATCCTCTCTCAAAAAATCTGTTCATGTTTTATCCTCTTCCATACTGAACCTGCATCATGTACTTCATTATTGACAATGAAGCTGAAATAGAAAGCTTCAAGAATCTTTGTGAGTTAAGATGAGAATTGATGTTTTAACGAGAGGGCAAGTCTTTCAACTTTGGTTGTGCAAATATGATTTTTCCTTCGTGTAATTTTTGCCTCCTTGGCTTTTTGCTGAAGGAAATGATGAGATATTTGAGGGGAAATGATTGGAGTGACTGACCACTAATAATATTAATTGTCCCTTTGTATTCATAATATTCTGTGCTATGCATGTCACAGTCATTAAAAATAAAAGCAGTTCATGTGAACCTAATAAAGTAGGCCAAGGAAATACAATAAACTTGACTGACAGGAGTAAAGAATTGTAAGTGCCTATTAAACTAAATGATATTAATATATCTTTATGTTTCCTGGAATGAATTTATTCCATTCATTTCACCTGTCTACACTGATACAAAATGGATATAATAAATCAATGTAGGAAGATAGATTGGCCGGCTGGTGGCACCGGACTCTGGAGTGAAGGCTCCCGAGTTCGAATCCAAGTCGGGCCACCCCCGAGCACATTTTCCATCCGTGCCGGGTTGAGCGTCGAGCTAGCCACTCGGGCTCGTAAAAAAAAAAAGCGAGGGTCGAGTCAGGAGCGCTCATATCATGACCTGCTTAATCCGAAAGGAGACCAATCCTGACACCATGCACCAGGCAAGAACGGCTGACTGTCTGGTGTGACACTCTTTTAAAAAAAAAGGAAGATGAAACTTATAGCTCCGTGTTTTCTTTTCAGAATTAGGCAATTGAAACTGGACTTTCCCTGCAATAAAATGTGGTAACACCTAACTCCAGTTAGTTTCACATCATTCTAGAATTCTAAACAGAATTTTCCTGGAGTGATTGCTCTTGCAGTTCCACTCCTCCGATGTCGATGTTCAAGGCCAATTGACCTCAAGACTTAGCTACAAAATCTCCAGTGTCCCGGTGTTTCAGTGTCCGTGACGCTCCATGTCAATTCCATAGGATGACCTCATTCACTGTCCATCGTTCCAGATGAAACATTGTGGGGGACATTAGATTCTGCTACTTTGATAGTGGCTGCCGGTGGCTACTGTGGTTCATTACCAATCATTGGACTGGAAATAATGTACAAGGTTGCCCTTATCCTTTGAAACTCTAATCCTCAGGGCACTGACTACATTTGCTAACCCTACCTAGGTACACCAGGTAGTGACAGAGTTTAAAATTTCAGAAGGATATTGTATGGTCTTATTGTCCATCACACTGTAAATAGATTTATAATGAATAGGTTTTCTGGGAAGCTTTAGTACTAATACTTCTTTTCCATTCAACCATTAGTAATTCAAGTAGTGTTTAGTGACATCTGGGAAAACAGCCTGCGTCAGATTGCAATATGATGTCACAATTTAGCCTAAATTTTTCACCATAAATTCATTAAAAGTCTCAGCATCCTCAACCCCCTCATCCCCTGGCCCTTTACTATTCCAGGTTCCTCTCTGCCAGCAAATACCCCAAGCTATACATCTTCAGATGTCATCTCAGCTACTTCTTGCTTGCCAACCCATTGCCAGACTTTGATTCTCTGCCCACGATATCAGGAGCTCCTGAAATTTATATCAGAAATATCTGTCTATACACCCATCGGTCAGCCATAGAATTCCTAGCCAGTGATATTTTTAGGAAAGATCTGAAAGATTTATAGGAAAGATTAGAAAAATAAATACAATTTTGCATGGGCATGCTTACCTCTGTAACCCAATTTTCAAAATGGTAGACATTGGTGTAACTGGTTGGAATTGGCATATAATGATTGACAACAACATTATATAGTACACTGTACCAGAACACTTTGCACATATGAGGTTTCTTATTTTCCTCATAGCTTCTCCCCTGCTGCCAAACTTCTGAACAGTCCATGACCCCATGAACACTACCTCACCATTTTGCTCTCTTTCTGCAATATTTATTTCTTATCGTTGTAGTTTGCAGTGGGATATTGACCATCGGCAGAGCTGGGCTGAGAAGTGGCATACAGTCTTAGTCATAGAACACTACAATGCAAAACAGGCCATTCACCCCATCTAGTTAATGCCAAACAATTAATCTGCCTGATCCCATCAAACTGCACCCGAAACAAATCCTTCCATACATCTCTGGACTCTATGTCCATCTCGTAAGTAAATTCAGATGCAAGAAAATCTGTTTCAGATTGCCCCTTCTCCTTTGGATCCATGCACAGGTAACCATTCTGATCTTCATGAGAACCAATTTTGTCCCCTGCTATCCTTTTGCACTTTGTGTATAGAAGCCCTCATAATTTCCTTCATTGTGTGCTAGAGAAAACTCGTGCCTTCTTTTAGGCTTCCTTATTTTCTTCTTTAGTGTTCTCTTGCATTTATTCTACCCCTCAAGTATCGCATTTGATCCTTCCTGCCGAAACCTGCTATGCACCTCCTTCTTTTTCTTATCCAAGGCCTCAATATCTTTCAAAAACCAAGGTCCTCTAAATTTACTATCTTTGACTTTTATTCTGAAAGGAAGAGGCAAACTCTATGGGCTCAAAATTTCATTTCTCAAGACCTCCCACTAACCAAGTATACCTTTGTGATAAAACATCCTGTCCCAATCCACACTTGCCTGATCCTTTCTGATACCATCAAAATTGGCCTTTCTTCAACTTAAGAATCTCAATCCGAGGACTGGAACTATCCTTTTCCATAATTATCTTGAAATTAATGGCATTATAATCACTAGTTGCAAAGTGTTCCCCTGCTCTGTCACCAGCTCTGTGTCATTCCCTAACAGGCAATCTAGTATTGCATGCTCTCTAGTTGTAATGTCTATGTATTATTTAAGGAAACTTTCCCGAACACATTTGACAAACTCGATTCCATCCAGCCTTCTTGCAGTACGGGACTTATTGTCAATATGTGAAAAGTTAAAATCACCTACTGTCACAACTTTATATTTCTTGCAACAGTCTGTGAATCTTTCTAGAAATTTGCCTCTCTAGATCCCATGGATGATTAGGTGGTCTGTAATATAATCACATTAATGAAGTCACCAGTTTCCTATTCCGCATTTCCACCCATATAGCCTCAGTAAATGAACCCTCTAGACTGTTCTTTCTGAGCACTTCAGCCCTGATGAAGGGTCTCAACCCTAATGTCAACTGTTAACTCTTTTCCATAGATGCTGCCTGGCCTGTTGAGTTCCTCCAGCATTTTGTATGTGTTGCTGAGCACTGCTGTGAAATTTTCCTTGCCTAGTAATTCCAGCCTTTAATCTCCCCTATTCTATCATGTTCTAAAGTAACAGAACCCTGGAATACTGGGCTGCCAGTTCTACCCTTCTTGTAACAAAATCTCACTAATGGGACAATGTCACAATTCCGTGAGCTGATCCATGCCCTCAGCTCATCGGCCTTTTCTACAATATTCCTTGCATTGAAATATGCACAATTCAGAACAATAATCTGACCATGCTCAGTCTTTTAATTTCTGACTTTGTGGTTTTGGGGGAAGCTTAACAACATTTTTCTTCACAACTACTGCACTATCTGTTCTGGCGTTCTGGTTCCCATCCCCTGCAACTCCCTGTATGATACCCCTTTCATTCCTGGAATCATCCTCCTATGCCAGCACACCTTTTCTCAGATGAGGAACCCAAAACTGTTCACAATACTCAAGGTGAGGCCTCACCAGTACCTAATAAAGTCTCAGCAACGCACCTCTGCTCTTGAAATGAATGATAACATTGCATTTCCCTTCAACCTACAAGTTAATCTTTAGGATATTCTGCACAAGGATTCCCAAGTCCCTTTGCAACTCAAATTCTTGGATTTTCTCCCTTTTTTAGAAAACAGTCTGCACATTTATTTCTAATTCTGAAGTGCATGACCGTGCATTTTCCCACATTGTGTTTCATATGCCACTCTCTTGCCCATTCTCCTAATCTGTCTTAGTCCTTCTGCAGCCAACTTGTATCCTCAACACTAAATGCCTCTCCACCAAGCTACAAACATGGCAACAAAGCCAACTATTTCATCATCTATATCATTGATATACAGCATAAAAAGATGCAGTCCCAACACCGACCCCTGCGGAACACTACTAATCATTGGCAGCCAACCAGAAAAGGATCCTTTGATTCCCACTTGCTGCCTCCTACCAATCAGCCAATGCTCTAGCCATGCCAGTAACTTTCTTGTCATACCGTGGGCTCTTAACATGGTAAGCAGCCTCATGTGTGTGACACCTTGTCCAAGGCCTTCTGAAAGTCCAAATATACAGCATCCACTACATCCCCTTTATCTATCCTACTTGTATTCACTTCAAAGAATTCTAACAGGTTCATCAGGCAGGATTTTCCCTGAAGGAAACCATGCTGACTTTGTACTATCTTTTCCTGTGTCACCAAGCACTCCATAACCTCAACCTTAACAACTGACTCCAACGTCTTCCCAATCACTGAGGTCAGGTTAACTGGTCTGTAATTTCCTTTCTGCTGTCTTCCCCCTTGCTTTTTTTAAAAGTTTTTTTTATTGAAGTTCATCATCAAACAAACATTTCCATAAGATGTATTTCAGACATTGTACATATATATCATATAATCATATATGCCACAAATCTCCACAAATTTCTGAAAGATAGAGACCATTTGCAATTTTCCAGTCCTCAGGCACCATGCCGGAGTCCAATGATTTTTGAAAGATTATTACTAATGCCTCAACAATCTCTACTGTTATCTCTTTTAGAACCCTAGGGTGCAGTTCATCTGTTCAAGGTGACTTATATACCCTTAGGTCTTTCAGCTTTTTGGGCACCTTCTCCCTTGTAATAGTAATGACACTTCTCTTCTCTCACACACTTCAACATCTGACACACTGTCTGGCATGCTATTTGTCTTCCACAGTGAAGACTGATGCAAAATACTCATTTAGATCATTTGCCATCTCCTTGTCTCCTATTATTATATCTCCAGCCTCATTTTCAAGCGGTCCTAAATCTACTCTCATCTCTCTTCTATTTTTACATACTTGAGAAGCTTTTAATATGCACATTGATATTGTTTACTAGCTTGCTTTCATATTCCATCTTTTAACTCTGAATGATTCTTTTAGTTGCTCTCTGTAGGTTTTTAAAAGCTTCTCAATCCTCCACCTGTCTGCTAATTTTTGCTTTGTTGTTTGCACTTTCTTTTGCTTTTATATTGGCTTTTATTGCATTTATTGATTTCCTTTGTCAGCCACAGTTGTACTATTTTGAGTATTTTTTTTGGAATACATTTGCTTCAGCTTCCTTATTATTCCCAGAAACTCACGCCATTGCTGCTCTGCTGTCATCCCTGCCAGCATCTCCTTCCAATTAACTTTGGCCGACTCCTCTCATACCACTGTAATTTCCTTTACTCCACTGGAATACTGCCACGCTAGACTTTACTTACTCCCTATCAAATTTAAAGTTGAATTCAATCATGTTGTGATCGGTGGCTCCTTATGGTTCTTTTACCTTAAGCTCCTTAATAACCTTTGGTTCATTACATAACACCAAATCCAGTATAGCTGATCCCCTGGTAGGCACAATGACAAACTGCTCTAAAAAAAAACCATCTCGTCAGCATTCAACAAACTCAATATCTTGAGATCTACTATCAACCTGATTTTCCCAATCAACTTGCGTGTCAGTGATAATAGAACCTGATTTTGATTCTGATTGTAAGTGCCAGAAATTCTCTTTAGCAAATAACATAACATTGCAAACAAAAGCCTGTAACTTCCCTTTGGACTTGGAGACAGTTCGATGTGGCAGAACCAAGGTGAGGTGAGTCAACAGGCCAGTTTCCAAGAGCAAGGAAAACCCAAGGTTCGATTGAGCTAAGCATCATGACAAATTAGAAAAGTTGGGTACAAACTGAATTGAGGCGGCGGGATCCAGGCCCAGAGTATACTGAAGTGACTAAACATGATGATTAGATGACAATTTAGGTGCCAGGCTGGATTGAAAAGGTCAGGATGTCGGTGCCCAAGACAATGGGTGTGTAATTTCAGCCTACTGCTCAGCTCTGCACTGGACTAAGTGTCTGGATTTGGACTCCCTGTAAACATCAGTTCAGAACACTATTTGCTTTCATTTATTTGTTTTCATGACTTGTTTTTTTTTATCTGCGCATTGAGTGTTTGATAGTCATTTTTATGGGTTCTTCTGGCTTTCTCTGTTTTGTGGCTGCATGTTAGGGAACAAATCTCAAGGTTGCATAATGTATGCATATTTTGATAATAAAAGTACTTTGAACATACAATACATTCTGGACTATCTACTTGCAATTTGCTGTCATCAGTGAAGTTGTGTACTGGACAGCCAGTAATGGGTGAGCACATAGCAGTTACAATGGATAAATAAGTAGGTGCTCATTTGTGGGCTTCCAACCAACGTTAGATAAATAAATAGATAGATAAACAGATACGTTATTGATCAGAAAGAAAATTACAGTGTCACAGTAGCATTACAAAGATACACATATATTAGAAAAGAAGTAAGAAAGAAAAATATGGTTACCTCAAATAGTCTAACAGGAGGGGGTCATCACTCCCCTGGTTATAGGTTGACTCATTATAGAGCCTTATGTCCAAGGGTAAGAATGACCTCATATAGCACTCTATAGTAACAGGCAGAGTTGTCTTAGCTTATTACTAAATGTGCTCCTCTTTTTAGCTAAGGTGGCATGCAGAGGGTGAGAAGCATTGTCTAGAATTGCCAAGAATTTCTGTGGGGTCCTTTGTTCTACCACAGCCCCCAGTGTGTCCAGTTTGAATCTACTAACAGAGCCACCCTTTCTAATCAATTTATTGAGCCTGTTGGCATCATCCATGTTGATACCATTGCCCCAAAACACCAACACACAGAAGATTGTACTGGTAACGACAGACTGGTAGAACATCTGAAGGAAAGGCCTGCATACACAATGGACTTCAGTCTCCTCAGGAAGTAGAGGCGACACTGGCCCTTCCTTCTTGTACACAGCCTCTGTGTTGGTGCTCCACTCAATTCTGTCATCCAGGTGCACCTCCAGGTACTTGTAGATCCTCACAACATACACAGCCTCACCATCAATAGTAACAGGGAGCAGTGCCGGCTTCGCTTTCCTAAAGTCCATCACCATCTCCTTTGTCTTAGGAGTTGGGATGTAATGTTAAAATTGTACAAGGCATTGGTGAGGCCAAATTTGGAGTATTGTGTACAGTTCTGATTACCGAATTATAGGAAAGATGTCAACAAGATAGAGAGAGTACAGAGAAGATTTACTAGAATGTTAACTGGGTTTCAACACCTAAGTTACAGGGAAAGATTGAACAAGTTAGGTCTTTATTCTTTGGAGCGTAGAAGGTTGAGGGGGGACTTGATAGGCGTATTTAAAATTATGAGGGGGATAGATAGAGTTGACGTGGATAGGCTTTTTCCATTGACAGTAGGGGAGATTCAAGCAATAGGACATGAGTTGAGACTTAGGGGGCAAAAGTTTAAGGGTAACATGAGGGAGAATTTCTTTACTTAGAGAGTGGTAGCTGTGTGGAACGAGCTTCCAGTAGAAGTCATAGAGGCAGGTTCGATATTGTCATTTAAAGTAAAATTGGATAGGTATATGGACAGGTAATGAATGGAGGGTTATGGGCTGAGTGCGGGTCAGTGGAACTAGGTGAGAGTAAGCGTTTGGCATAGACTAAAAGGGCCGAGATGGCCTGTTTCCGTGCTGTAATTGTTATATGGTTATATGGTCATACTGACGTTGAGCTGGAGATGATTCAGCTTACACCATTTGACAAAGTCCTCCACCAAGGCCCTATATTCATCCTCCTGCCCTCCCTTAATACGCCCAATTATTGCTGAGTTATCAAAGATGACATGACTCAGATATAGTCTGCCATTCGGGTACTCCATTACCCAGGATATAACGGAAATACCAGCCTGCATTGAATTGAGCTTTTCTCCCCAGCAATAGGGGCTTTATGGTATTCAAGGCACTTGAGAAGTCAAAAAACAAGATCCTTGCAGTGCTACCCTGCTTATGCCAATGGGAGTAGGTTCCGTTCATCAGGTAGATGACCGCACTGTTGTCTCCAACGTGCTCTTGGTAGGCAAACTGCAGGAGATCGAGGGCTGATCTAACCAGGGATTGGAGGTGAGCCAGGACTCGTGTCTCTAGGGTCTTCATGATGTGTGAGATCAGGGCCACTGGACAGTAGTTATCCAAGACTTCCAGTTATACCCTTCTCAGGTACTGAGACCACACATGATGTTTTCCACACAGCTGGGACCCTTTCCAAACTGAGATTCTGATTGAAAATGCACTGGAGAACTCCACACAGCTGCTCAGCACACTCCTTCAGGACCTTGGGGTTTACACCATCCAGTCCCAATGCTTTGCCGTGTCTGAGTTTCCCCAAAGCCCTTCTTACCTGCTCAGTAGAGAAGGTGTGTCCATGATGACTGGGGAGTTGGCGGAAGGTGGGAACTGGGGGAGGTGAAGATTGCAATGGTGGCATTTGGTATGTGGAGCTGTGGAGCTGTGGATGGTAGTTGCAGGGCAAGACGGGATGTAGACAGTGGTAGCCTGTTTAGTTTATCAATAAATAAATAAAGAGAAAAATTACAAGGTTACAGAGAAGATAACATTGAATGGAATGAGTGAATTCAGTTACATGGATATGTAGCGCAGAATGGCCTCTTTCTGTGCTGTAACCATTCTATGATTCCAAAACAAATTTCAGATGAAAAGTCATCAACCTGATGCATTGTCTCTGATCTTCCACTTTCACGGCTGCTTCCTGACATGTCAGGAATTTCCAGCTTTCTCTGTTTTGACCAACTTCCAGCCTTTATTAATGAGGAGCAGAGTGGCTAGAAAAGGGAAAGACATGGACAATTACTTCATCCGCGTTATTCCCCACATTCTATCCTTTCTTGTGACATTTACTGTTTTGCTATGATTTGTACTGTTGTTGATAAATACTAGTCCACTGTGTCTAAACATGCTCCATGAAGTTACTGTCAGTGTAGGTTTATAGTAAAGCCCCTGACTTTGATGTACATCCTAATGGCTTCAAGGTGTACTCTAGGACCAAAGGACGTAACTGAACCTAATATTCCAAGAAATGTTGACAATGCTCTTCTGAAGTCTTTATAAATATTCATTGATTGAATCACCATTTACACAAATAGTAATAAGTCATTTAATCATTTATCCCATTTTCTATTTAAGGTTCTTGGGATTATGTAAATGCCTTCATTTCAAAAGTGACTGCATTATAAAAAGCTTCAATGCCATTAGGAGGTGAAAGATTTCATCTCGTACCAGTTCTTTTAGATATCAAATGGAAGTAGATTTGTTTTAAGCTGAAGAAAGGCATATGGTGGATGATCAGAAAAGTGGTTTGTGGTAGCCGTTGAAACCTTTCGATCAAGGACCACTTTTTGGTGACGAAGGATGAGAGATGACCTGATAGAGGTGTATAAGATGATCGTGTGGATAGCCAGATACATTTTCCCAGGGCTGAAATGGCTACAAAAGAGGGCATAGTTTTAAGGTGCTTAGAAGTAGGCACAGAGGGGATGTCAGAGGTACATTTTTACACAGAGAGAGGTGGGTGCATGGAATGCACTGTCAGTGATGGCGGTAGAGTTTAACAAACTCTCAGTTAAGTGCATGAAGCTCAGTAAAATAGAGGGCTATGCCGTAGGGAAATTCTAGACACTTTCTAGAATAGGCTACGTGGTCGGCACAACAAAGGACTGTAATGTGTTGTAGATTTCTCTATTCTATGCTCTACCTTCCTTCACTAATGGTTATTATTTAGTGGAATTGGTATACAAACAGTAACCTGCCTGATGCATGGTTGGACTTTATCAGTATCAAATACTCTCAAAAACCATCAACCTCAAGCTATGCAGTAAAGAGTCAGCCCTGTTAGTCACAGCTATAAAATCAATAGCTCCGTGGTACTATTCCAAGCAGTTATGTTCTCTGGGAAAGGACTCCCTTAGGACAATGCTGTGAAATATGCTCCATGTGTCACAGCCTTCCAGTATCAATTGTTCATCAAGGCTGAAAGTCCACACAATGAGTCAGATGACACATGAAACCCTTTGAGCCACTCTTGTGTTTTAAATCACAAGCATTTACCACAAAATATGACCCACTTCTTTCACTACCTTGCACATTACCAGATTTAGTCATGCAACACTGGGCTTCCAGCGCTGCCAACTAGTTTTGAACAGGAGCCTAAGGTCAAGAAATTCAATCAGACAGCAAAACTGTTTTCACTGTTACATCAGCATAACACTGCAGTCTCTTTCAGAAAATGTCAGGAAAGGAGAAGCAGGGGTATGCTCTGTAAAATCAGTGATTTTCTTTCGGCATTTCCTGTGTGCCTGATATATTAAAGCCTGAAAGGTATAGATGCTGACAGCAGGCAAAGATATTCTTTGTGTACTCGTACATAGGCCACGGACATTATACAGACACAGGTGTTCATACCACCTGTCCCAACCCACAGAGTCTTTATTAGGAAATTACTTTAGGTAGATTGTCTTTAAATTAAGTGGCCTGTCTCTTTTCCTGGCATCCCCTCACATTCAAACATCAGTCACAGACACAGCCCTAAGCATGGTCCAGGCTCTCAACCCCAGACTGATCAAGACACCAAATGGTCCCAGTAACAAACAATCTGCTGGAAGCACTCAGTGGGTTAAGCAACATCAGTGGGAGGGGAAGTATTGCCTCACCCAGAATGTGATTGCAAACAACATCCCCCCCCCCAACCCATCCTTCAAAATTGTACTTTACCTTCAACCTTGTTTGACCTTTGTAGCCTTGACCTTGACTGTAGTCAATGCATTTGAAAGGAAAGGTTTGCCCCTCAATTTAGATATGCAATGCCAGCTCTTAAGTGAATATCAAATGGAGGCTGATCCATAATAGAACTCGAGATTAACTGGTCTGTTGTACATTGCTGATATAATGAACGTTTCCAGATGTCAAGGAATTGCAATTCCTATATTTTAACAGAATTAGTTGTATTCTCAATCCCACCCCTTCCCAATAAAGATGTTACTCCTCCTCCGGCGGGCTGTGTAATGGCATCAGTGCTGGACTCCAGAGCGAAGGCTCCCGAGTTCAAATCCAAGTCGGGCCACCCCCGAGCACGTTTTCCATCTGTGCCAGGTTGAGCGTCGAGCTAGCCACTTGGCCTTGTAAAATGTACAAGGGTCGAGTCAGGAACGTTCATACAATGACCCGGTTAATCCGAAAGGAGACCAATCCTGACACCACGCACCAGACAAGAATGGCTGACTGGTGTGACACGCTAAGAAAAAACTTCTCTGTTGTATTGAACTCTATCAGCACTAGTTACATATGGGCGGAGCATCTGGGTTGGAAACTTGAACTGCCTATCACCATAGCTCCTGCATGGTGATGTAATAGTGAAATTATTGGATAAGTAGCCCTAATTCTGGACCATTATTCTGAAACACATATTCATATCATACCCAGGCATTAGGAGTTTAAATATGCAATTAAGAATCATACCACAGAATTACTAATGCCTTCAGGGAGGAAATCTGTCGTTTATGCTTTGTGAGATTGATAGATATGTAGTTAACACAGAGAAGTGGGATTGGCCTGAAAGTTCAGCCATGATCTCATTGAATGATGGAGCACAAACATGAGTTTCTAATTCTTATCTTCTGCTGTTCATATGAGTCAAGATGAAGGACTGATTTTGAGACACAAGTGTTTGCAGATGCTTGAACAACAAACGATCTACTGGAGGAAATCAGTGGGTTGTGCAACATCTTTGGAAGGAAGGAAATTGTCAATAGCTTGGATCAGAACCCTGGATTAAGACTGAAGCTGACTCGCAGATTTCTACAGATGTACCATGGAGAGTATTCTAACTGGCTGTACCACCATCTGGTATGGGAGGGGGGGAAGCGGCGCGAGGCTGCTGCACAGGTTCGAAATAAGCTGCAGAAGGTTGAAAACTTAGCTCCATCTTGGGCACTAGCCTCTGTAGTATCCAGGACATCTTCAAGTAGTGATGCCTCGCAAAGGTAGTATCTACCATTAAGAACCCCCCCCCCCCCCCCCCACCGCCCCCCATCATGCCTTGTTCTCATTGCTACCATCAGGAAAGATGTACAGGAGCCAGAAGGCACACACTCAGTGATTCAGAAACAGCTTCTTCCCCTCTGCCATCCAATTTCTGAATGGACACTGAACCCATGAACACTACCTCACTACCTTTTTATTTCTATTTTGCACTACTTATTTAATTGAACTATTTGTTTTATATATATACTGTAATTTAGTGTTTTTAAATGATTATGTATTGCATTGTACTGCTGACACAATGCCAACCAATTTCATGCCATATGCCGGTGATATTAAACCTGATTCTGAGATTTTGTCCAGTTCGACAAATGCCAGCTTTGCTGCTGACACTCACAACCTGTGAACAAATATATATAAAAAAAGATATTCCCAGTAGGACAGAGAACAATTTGGAAATGTATGCGTAATATATTTAAAGTCTCTTCTAAGCAGCATATGCGAGTAAAGAGTGGACACGCTGGTGTTTCCATCAGTGAATCCCTTTTACTCTGTTGCAAAAGGATAATTAGATCTGTTTCCAGCTGGGTGGAAGTGAGCTTGCATGGAAGATGTCTTGTAAAATAAATCTGTGTCATCTGATCTCCTAGAGGGATCATTTCAGGTTATTTTCATCAGTGGTTGCTCAAAGTTTTAATCTAGTGTTTCTATCTTTCACAGAAAGGAGATCATCCATTTTGCAATGCGGCTGCGGGTAGCTTGAACCATATGGAAGAGTGTGTCAACATTTTGATTAGTGCGCCTTGTATTATTTCAGACCTAGATTTTGTAATGACCACACTTGCAGAGGAATCAAGGTGACAACAGAATAAAATGTAAATAAAGGCAAAGCTGATTAAAATCAGTCCAAAAACTGTCACCTCAATGCTTGTAACATCCCATTAGCTTAACGTTGCATTTAAATCAACAAACATGAGAAAGTCTGCAAATGCTGGAAATCCAGAGCAACACACTCAAAATGCTGGAGGAGCTCACCAGGTCTGGTAGCATCAAAAGAAATTAATAAGGACTCAACCTTTTGGGCCGACACTCTTCTTTGGGACTGAGAAAGAAGGGGGAGATGCCAGAATAAAAATGTGGTGGGTGCGGAAGGGAGGATAGCTAGAAGGTGATAGATGAAGGATAGGAAGGGTAAAAGGCTGAAGAAGAAGAAGAAGAAGAAGAAGAAGAAGAAGAAGAAGAAGAAGAAGAAGAAGAAGAAGAAGAAGAAGAAGAAGAAGAAGAAGAAGAAGAAGAAGAAGAAGAAGAAGAAGAAGAAGAAGAAGAAGAAGGAATATGATAGGAGAGGAAAATGGAGCATAAAATAAAATGAAGGAGGAGGGGGAGATAATAGGCAGGTGAGAAGAGGTAAAATGCCAGAGTTGCATCAGAGGAAGAGGGGAGGTGAAGAATTTTGTTCTGACCAGAAGTAGAAATCGATTTTCATGCCGTCAGGTTGGAGACCACCCAGATGGAACATAAGATGTTGCTCCTCCACCCTGAGAGTGGCCTCATTTTGGAAGAGAGAAGGCCATGAACTGATATGTTGGGACAGGCATAGGAATTTGAATTAAAATGATCTAGTTCTATTCGGTGTATATAACAAATAAACTCTCCTTGGGCTTCTAGCCGGGTACAGGATTCGATGACAAACTCTGCTATACTCTTCAAGGATGATGTCTGGGCATGTCTAGTCCAGTGGTATTTACATTCCCTGGTCTATCCTTCCTGATAGGCTAGTCCTCATCCAATCAGGTTTCCACTCTCCCACCTTGTTTACAATTGAATTCCATTTTTTACTTAGAGTGAGACCTTCAATTTTGTTAAGATTCTTTTCCGCTAGTTTTGTTTTAATGGTTCCCTTTACCAGACAGTCCCAAAAGTCATTGGTGCAGCAGAAGTACTTTTGTTCCATCAAAGTCAATACTATGGCCATTGTGAATGCAGTGTTCTTCTATCTCCAGTTTCTCCTGGTTAACCGAAACAGTTATGTTCCTTGATATGAGCTTCCACCATGTGTCCCATCTGGTCGATACACACTGCTCTGCATTCACAAAGAATCCTGTAAACACCAGCTGACCTAAGACCCAGATCATCTTTGACACACATAAGCAGTGACTTGCTCTTCCTTACAGGTTTATGGATGGTATTAATCCAGTATTTCTTCAGGATTCTGTAGATCCTTCCAGGAACCATAGAAATATTGGGAAGACAGGTGGTGATGTTGGGTTCCTCCTTGTTGGTAGGTTTCCTGGTTTTTCTGTCAGACTTTTGAAGGGCCCAGTTGATTTCCTTCAGATAGATGCCATTCTGTAGGAGCATCCTGTGTAATCATCTTATTTCCACAGGGAGACACACTGGGTTCAAAATAGTTTTAGCACAGTGAATCAAAGTAAAAAGAACTGCACTTCTTTGGGAGGCATGATGATTGCTGTTGTTGTTGAGATATAAGTCCGTGTGAGTTCGTTTCTGATAGGTACCATGTCCAAGGCTACCATCTGATTTCCGTTGTATTTAGGATGTCCAGGAACAGGAGGCAACCATTCTTCTCCATCTCCATCGTAAATTGAATGTTTGGATGTATACTGTTCAGACAGTTGTTAAATGATTAGTGATGTGTTAAGTCAGTGAATCAATCCCATTGATGATAGGTCTCAGGAGGAAACTTCCTTGTGTATTTTAGGGAGCCAGTAAAGTCTTGTTGGTACCAGCACCTAAGGCTAAGTGTCTTGTATATGTCTGCTAGCAATCTGGTTTTCTTTAGTAAATCATAGGTCATCCTGACAATCAAATCCGTGGGCTTCTGAAGAACTGCAGGATTCATATCATCATAAATCCATAAGGAAGCTCAAGTCACAGCTTATGCGACTCAAAGATGACCTGGGACTCAGGTCAGCTGGCGTTTACAGGATTCCCTGTGAGTGCAGAGTAGCATATATCAGCCCGACAGGACACATGGTGGAAACTCATATCAAGGAGCACAGGAGGTGTATCCATTTAGGTTACCCAGAGAAATTGGTGGTAACAGAACACTGCATTCACAATGGTCATAGCATTGACTTTGATGGCACAAAACCACTGTGCCATGCTAATGGCTTTTGGGATTTCCTGGTAGAGGAACTCATTGAAATAAAACCAGAGGTGAACAAAGATGAAGGTCTCACTCTAGCTAAGAACTAGGATTTGATTGTAAACAAGATGGGAAAGTGGAAACCTGATTTGATGAGGGCAAACCAATTAGGAGGGACAGACTAAGGGGGTATAAATACCACTGGACTAGACATGCCCAGGCATCATCCCTGAAGAAGGTGACAGAGTTTGAAATGAAACATTGGTTGTAGTAGATACTCTACCTGGCAGGAAGCCTGAAAGTGTTTATTTGTCTTAAAATATTTGGCCACTTGGAAGTTCTGCTTTTGGCGAATGAAGTGGAGAAGAAGTGCCCCCCCCCCCCCCCAATTTCTGACAGGTCTCACCAATATAGTGGAGGCCAGATCAGGAACATTGGACACAATAGGTGACCCCAGCAGATTTGTAGATGAAGTGTTGCCTCATCTAGAAGTACTGTTTGGTGCTATGAACAGAGGAGAGGGAGGAGGTACAGCACTTCGGCCGTTTGCAGAGGTAAGTGCCAGGAAGGAGATTGGTGGGGAAGGATGAATGGACAAGGGAATTGAGACGGGAGCGATTCCCGTAGAAAGCAGTGAGTTTGGAGGTAAAGATATGTTAAGTAGGATCTCAAAAAGTTCATATAATATCCTCTCATGTATTTAAAATAATTTCTCCTTATTTCTTAAATTCATATGCAAAGACTAGTTTATCTTATCTTGCTTGTTGCAGAGCTGTGTTCTTTTTCTGTAAGGATTCTCTAATTTTCCAAAATAGCAACATTATATTTTTTTGTAATTCCTTAAAAATTTAGCAATTTGATAAATTTGATTGTTTTGATAGATTGCATCTAGAGTCTTTTAAGTTGTGGTTGTGAATGCCACTGTTGCTATTAGCATTTCTAATATCGGTTTCATTTAATGCATCATGTTTTCCTGGTACCAAGAGCCACCTCTCCAGTAGCATAGCCACAGATGTAGAACAGCAGCCAGTCTGAGAAAGTTCTCAAAAGGCTTTTTTTTCCTGTTGATTTAGGCTGCTGATTCTGAAAGTGATTAGAGCTGGAGGTTCAAAGGCAGTCATAATGTTGAAATTTCTATACAAATGCTGCTGTTTCTTTGACATGGGGTACGATGAGGCTGTGATTGTGATGTAATTCTGTCCTTTGTGGCTTTGCCCAGCAATCATGCGGAAGATCAAAATCTGTTCAGTGGTGCTCTTGTCTGATCAAAAAAAAACAGCCTCAGCCATCTGTTCTTTATTTTAATTTCAGTCCTTATGAATTTCAGCATTACAGTTTGTAAGTGTGAGATATGAGAGGAAAGATGTACTGGTCTTCACACCTGGTGACAGTACCCATTTTTCAGATAATAAGCAGCAAATAGCTTCAAATCATAAAGGAGAAAAGGCATACTTCTGCTAATGGAACATAAAACGTGGAATAGAAACTGAGGCATCCATATCACGCACTTCGATATGTTTTACTTTCAATTATTTGCAACTACATCATGTTTAATAATGGATAGAGAGATGTGTGGGATAAAATGGGGAGGCGGAGGGTGATTTTATGGTTTTAGATTCAGATTTAGAATAGTTATTGTCATGTACAGCAGATTGCAATGAAATTTCTTTTACATTTATCCACAGACATTTTTAATAATCATATCAAAAAGCAATTCCCAAAAAAATAACCCAGTAGCTCTTGAAACTGAAAATTCATGTTTCATACTGGGTTTGGGAATGGTAACAGCATGAGGCAGAACTAAATTCAATAGACAGGTATTATGCATCAGGGCTGGCTATGTGTAATTCACTGCATTGTCCAGTCTGCTTCAAGTGAATAATTCATTTTATCTGGTACCATTCAAGTTAACATTCAATTTACTTACAAAGGATGTTCTTTCACAGAGAAAAAACAGTTCAACAATCACTGGTACAAACTTCACCTCTACATTATGCGTATAAAATTACGGGTTGAACATTGGAGAGGTCTTTGACTGAGATTGTTTCAGCATAGCACTGCCGCTCCTGCTGTCAAAGGAATAGCAAATAAATATGGGATGGTGATGAGATGCTGAATCGATGATTAAGTGAAGACAAGTCGGCTCATGCTGTGGAATAGTTCTTGGGAGTATTTGGTGCAATTAGTGACCTCCTACTTGTTCTGGAGCAGGTATTACACCAATTTTGTGGTGCCTGCTTATTATTAAATTACTGGTGCCAGCTTCTTTAGTTGCATTGTCACCTCAGCAAGGGGTCCAATTTCATGATTGATAAGCACCAGCTGGGATGACTTAATGCCAGGAGTACCTCTTAAAATGGTATGATGGTACACCAGAAGTGACTGGGATCTGCCAAAAGGCTCTTGCCACAACATGGGCAAGGGAAGGCATCGCAGGTTTCCTGTTAGAGTTGTACAGCATATAAACTGGCCATTCGGCCCACTTAATCTTTGCCAGTCTTCATGTACCTATCAATTTGTACTCATCCTATTTCCCAGCACAGTTGCAGGAGCTTTTGGGGGCCCAGCCAGCTTTGATCAACAACAATTTTCTCTCTGTGAAGAGGACATTTGTTGATGATTGTACAATGTTCTGTTCCAACTGGTCACATAATAAAGCAATCCATGATTATGTGGAACAAGCCCTGGAAAACATTCAAGCATGAGTGAATAGAAGCAAGTTTTAATAACACTATATTTCACAATCCCTCTATATATATTGCATTTGAGATATAAAAGAGTAAAACATTTGGTTAATGTCTTCCATGAAAAAAACATATATCATACATAGAATAACTTAGTACAAAAGACTGAAAGCAGGGATAAGCAAGTTCGGAGCAATTTCTATCTCATGGTTTAGAAACTATTGAATGGTTCCCTAATACGATTAGCCAGATACTCGACCTTACAACTTCATTGTGACCTTACACCATATTGCCCTCCTGCGCTGCACGTTCTCTGTTCTGTAACACTGTATGGGGCACAATGTTATTGTTTTAATTGGTACTACTTTAGTGCACTAGAGATACAAATATGCAAACAGAAATGGAGGTGGATTGGCCACATCTTGAGGAAGCCAACCAACAACTTCACTAAAATGGAATCTCCAAGGAAAGACGAAAAAGGGGCATTCAAGTAACACAGGGAGGGGAGACGTTGAGAAGGTGGGAACACTCCTGGTCCACCCTTGAGAAGCTGGCTTAGAACAGAGGATGGTGGAGACAGGAGGTCATCGATGGTCTATGCTGTACTGGGAGATAGGGGCCACAAAGAAAAAAACTTCAATGCACTGTTGAAATTAATTGATCTGTTATGCAAGGCAAGTTTTGCACTGCATCTCAGTATATGAGACTATAATAAACCAATTGACTTATTCTTCTTATTACTCTGGGTAGGCCTAAAATAACCATTTAACCTGTGAGTGAGTGGAGCCCGGACAAGGTAGTTGAGAGTAATCTCGGAGTGATTCAGCTCCAGGGTAGTGGGGTGTCAAAAGCTGGTGGCACTCGGCCATTTCTATTTGGAGTTTACCGGCAAATCTGCACTGTTTCTCTTTGGCATTGTAAACTGTGTGCAGAAGGTTAAATGGAAATAGATCACTCTCGCCCGTTTGATTAACAATCAAAGTTTAGGAAAACCTTACACTTTTCATGATTTGCATTTTTGCAGCATAATATGACGCCATTTGGCCTATCAAAACTGCATCAGCTCTTAGAGCAAACCCATTCTTTATAGCCCGTTCTCTCTCATGTGTAGATTAATTCCATCCTATTCACAATTTAGAATAGACAAATAACCTCATAACAAGTCAAGTTTTAGCTTATTGTCATAGTCAGGTACTGCATACCCAGTGCATAATATTAGTCTTTGCAGCAGCCGAACAGTACATTACAAACAGGGCAAACACACGTTAACATAGACTTAAATTAACATAAATTATGCTTAGAGGATGCAACAAAATAAATTAAACATAATGACTTTAGTGAGAGAATAAAATATAGTCTCTAGGGTAGTGTTACAGTTTTTCAGTTTGGTTCAAGAACCTGATGGCAGTGTAGAAGAATCTGTTCTTGAATTATGACGTGTAGGTTTTCAGGCTCCTGCACCTCTTGCCTGAGAATAGTATTGAGAATAGCACATGGCCCAGTTGGTGGGGGTCCTTAATGATGAATATCACCTTCCTGGAAAGTGGCAGAAAGTCAGCACCTGAGGTAAATTCCACACAGAGAGCACCTGGGGTAAAGACTGAACTGTCAAGAACAAAAAATATCTTTCATGATTTGGCAGAGCAGCTACAATTTATATTTTAACCCTGCAAAAGGTGGTAAGAGATGATAATTCCTGAGGTGCTTTGTTCACTGCATATGTTCTTGAATGTGTGGCCCAAACTTTGCTCAAAATTGAAGAGTGGATTTTTGATTTAATCCTGAATTGCAGACTCAGCCATAAAGTTGTGAACAATGAGGGAATTAAGAAAGTATTTTGGGATTTAAGTTGAGTAAACTTTCAAAATGAATATCTTAAAATGAAACGCATTTAAATCACTATCAGCAGGGGCAAATGATCATGATAGAGTGAAACATTTACACCCAGTAGAAAGAAGTTAGGCAGTAATTAAAGTTACTGAAACATTCCTAAATAAGGAAATGGTGTGTTTAAAACTAATGGGTCCGTTCTCAGCAGACTTGAAATGATACGTGTTTTGCTACTTCTGCTTGCTGTAACTCATTTATTTTCTCCTGTGTCTCTACACCAGTTGGAAGTCAATCATTTCAGCTACAGAACATCTCTGCTAGGTAGTGCCCTAAGCCAGTTATCTTCAGCTGCTTCATCAATGACCTCCCTTCAGCCATAAGATCAAAGGTAAGGACGGCTGCAGATGATTGTGCAGTGTTCAGCACCATTCACAACTCTTCAGGTGATGAAGCCGTCCACAAGCAAATACACCATGACTTGGTCAATATCCAGGACTGGGCTGATAGGTGGCAAGTAATATTTCTGCCACAAAGTCCAAGCTATAAGATGTACAACAAAAGAAAATCACAGTATCACCTTCTGGCATTGCCGTTACTGAATATTACCCCCTCAATTTCTTGGGGTGGTTACCATTGACCAGTGCTAGAAGTAGAGCAGCCATATCTAGACTATAAGAATAGGTCAAGACTAGGAATCCTGAGGTGGGTGACTCACCTCCTAGACATCTATCTGGATAGCTCAATCAGGAGTGTCTACTTGCTTGCATGAGTTTAGCTTCAATATCACGGAATGCCGTACAAGGAATAATGTTCCATTTGGTAGGCACCACGAGAATTATTCATTCACTTCACCACTGACGTATCAGAGCAGCAGTTTATCCCACCTGCAGGAGGCATTGCAGACTCTCACCAGGATTCCTTAGACAGCATCCCCCAAACCTAAAATGTTTTCCAAGTAGGAGGACAAGGACAGCCAAGTCATAGGCGCATCACGTGGAAGCTGCCCTCCAATCCACACACCAACCTCACTTTGAAATCTACACCTCAAGGACCGCAACTTACCACCCCCTTTCAGGGATCAAATATATCAGCTCTCAGGACAATCCCATTCCCCCGATTATGTACTTGCAACCAATTCTCCCTCATCTGCCCATCAACTTCACCCTGAATCTCTTAGCACCTATTTACAACAGGAACCAATTTCAACGAACCAATTATACTAACCGACAGCATGCCTTTGGCATGTCGGAGGAATGGGGCATATCCAGAGGAAATCCACACAGTGCTCAAGAGGAACAAACACCCCATGCACACAGTACCCGAGGCTAGGATTGAACCTTGCTCTCTAAAACTGCGAAGCAGCATCTCTCTCTGACTGTACCTCTACACTGCAAATCCCTTGTGAAGCAAAACTTTATCATACATTGGAGATGTCTTTTTATCTCATTGCATAATTTAACCATATAAAAATTTAACCTCAGCATTATCTTACTCCCTGACCACAAATTTCAAACATGGTTGAACATAGCTGATGACTTTTTGAACTTTGAAATTATCTGCCAAGGGTATATTTAAGCTGACAGTGTAAAGAGCAATATTGTTCTTCAAACTGGGTCAGGAGGCTGTGTATGAGAGGTGGTAGTGAAGGTATGATTACAGTAGGGCAGAAGATGTGTAAGAAAATTAGAGTGGGGTGCACAAGAAAGAAAACAGTATCAAGGTCGACAACTTTCTCGTGCAGTGAAAATGTTATCTATAATTATTTGTAACATTAAACAGCATAGGTAGTGTACAATAAAAAAGTACTGTTGCTCTACCTCGTGCCTTTTTTCAGCTACACATTTATTTTTAACTCCAACTTCAATTACTGTCATACAGAAAGGATTTACTCAGGAATAAGAGATGATGGGAGGAATGCATGTCTTTTCGAACATCTGCGGTATTATTTGCTAATCACTTGCCATCACATCAGGCTCACTACAGTAGCACTTCCTGCACGAAAATCAATTTGTCCAACTTATATATTTCTGCATAAATACATGCTGTGAAAATATAGATCATCTAATGCACTTTGCTGGATGTTGATGCAAAATGGCAGCGTACTTCTCTGAATAAATTTAGATGTTCCTGATTCAGCTTAAATAAATTCTAGTGGCTGTGTATGCACATCACACTTTTACTTATCCAGTTGTATACATTCTCTGTACAGTTGTCTGTGGTTTTCCTCTGCTTTTCTTGTTCCGTTAGAAAGAAACAGAAACATCAGCACAGTGCTTGTTTAGGTCCATTAATATAAGGGTGCAGGGCAAACGAAGGAGCATTTGGATGACTGCCAGCCCCTGGAAAATTCAGCAGTACACAAGATGCACTGTGACAATGCTACTCACAAGCTAAATACCAGAAAAGCCCTTTCCTGCATATGATTCATCACTGCTGGTTGTGTTCACCTATCCCTGATTGGTCTTATCCTCAGTTTAGTCTTCCTCTGAGGTTGGGTGGGACTACAACTGGAGGTCATGGGTTAAGTGTGTAAGGTGAAAATTTTAGAGGGAATATGAGGAGAAGCTTCTTCACTCTGAGGGTCATAAGAGTGTGGAATGAGCTGCCAGCGCAGGAGGTGCATGCGAGCTCAGCTTCAATGTTTAAGAGCAGTTTGGATAGGGACATGGATGGTAGGACTATGGTCTTGGTTCAGGTCATGGGAGTAGGCTGCTTAAATGGTGCAGCACAGACTAGATGGGTTGAAGGGCTTTTTCTGTGCTGTACTTTTCTCTGACATGATGACTCTAACTGCCCCATCCTCAGACCTGTTATTTGTCTTTCCATCCACCTGTCAAATTAGTTTCTGCTACTTCCTTCATATTATGCCACTTAATCATTCTCGTCACTCTCACTAGAAATTCCCAGTCCGATCTCAAGGTGAAGTTGTTTGTTCTTAACCTGATTTTTGGGTTGTGACAAGGTGCCCAGTTTACAGTGGACTGACTCTTCACAGATGTTGTCCTTCATCCAGTACACAAAGACAATCATAGCTCTTTCAGTTCCTTTCAAACTAAAGTTAAAACTTATATAAAATAAACAAGGTGCATCTGTTGGCTGACAAAGGACACTGAGGCTCATGGGAGGGCTGTGTATTTTCAGAATAGTAAGCCTCAAAAACCATTCAGAACCCAGCGACTTGATAAATTAAAAATAAGAGTTAAGCTCTTGGTGTGGAGACTGTTATCAGTTACAGCAATACTCAGATGCATACCGTATCCAGAGAAACAGCATAAGTAAATGTAAGTGAAGGGACAAGCAATTATGTAGTAAAGGACCAGAGGAGTATTTTGAATTTAAAGATCATTAGGCCTCGAAAACTTGTCCCTTTTTTACTGATAAACACCAGCAACTAGAGGACTCATTAATTTTCCTCCTTTAGAAGTAATTACTGAAGTTCACCTATTTTTGTTCAAGTGTATCATTTGCTTCAACCCATTGCACTGCAGACACTGTTTACTTGTAAAAGTGACGTTATTGAATCACCAAGGCCGCAGTTTAAAGTGTGTGACAAAGGAAAGGAATAATTAAATGCCAAATGCAAGAAATGCTGAACGGATATTGGAAAGTTGTACAACCAAGATCTAATAGCTATTCTGTGACTGAGATTGTTCAGAAATAACTCCCTGTTCTGGTGCTATTTCCTCACCTACCTATCACCTCCCTTTGATGCTCCTCCCCTTCCCTTTCTTCCACAATCTTCTACCCCCTATTAGATTCCCCCTTCTCCAGCCCTTTATCCCTATCACTAATCAACTTCCCTGCTCTTTAAATCACCCCTCACCCCCTCCCATTTTCACCTATCAGCTATCACCTTGTACTACTTCCTCCTCTCCCCCCACTTCTTGCTTTAACTTCTCATCTTTTCTTCCAGTCCTGATGAAGGGTCTTTGCCCAAACCATTGACTGTACTCTTTTCCATAGATGCTGCCTGGCTTGCTGAGTTCCTCCAGTGTTTTGTGTGTGTTCCCTGGCTTTGTGTGCCAGCTTTAAATAGCAAGTTGAGGAGGACACACAGGTAAATACAGCATCATATGAAGTAGGGATCCAGACAAGAAAGAAGATTATCTTGACCTGGAAATGCAGGAGAGGATAAGGTATTTGAAATGAAAAGGAAATTCAAAAGTGTAAATAGATTTATGTGTGGACATAGGTGTTTATTAAAGAGAACATGAGTGAATCTGCAGATGCTGGAAATAAATTAAAAAAACACAAAATGCTGGCAGAACTCAGCAGGCCAGACAGCATCTATGGGAGGAGGTCGTCACTACCTCCTCCTATAGACGCTGTCTGGCCTGCTGAGTTCTGCCAGCATTTTGTGTTTATTAAAGAGAGATTGACGTCAATAACATGGAGTACTGAAATACACTTTGCAGCGAGAAGCTGGCTATTAATATCAAGCAAGTAAAGGCAATGGAAAGACCATGAGAAATTATTGGAACTAAGGCAATTAGGCTCAAAAACCTTGTCTAATTAATGTTGCATTCACTAGTTATTTTTCCTTTATATATAATTACTAAAGTTCACACATTTACATTCCCATATAGAACCTGCTTCAACTCAAGACATTTGCACTTTCCAAATTTCCTCATCCCACTCATTCATTAACATATCTCTACTGAGTATTTTAGGTGATAAGAATAAATGAGGAAGGTTATTTATTCATTTAGAAAATCTGCAGTCCTTCATCAGCACACCCAAGCTGTATTGAGTGGATAGCCCAAAAAACAGGAAGAGAGATCCCAGTGCATGAATAACCAACACTTGTTAATGCACTGTAGGCAACACAACTGTGGACTATCTGACAGTCATTGATAATGCTGTTCTGAGGTAGCAGGTAGTGAGTGAGAGAGATCGATGCCTAATTTAAACATATATGAATGAACACCATTGTAATAACGTTCGTCATTTACCAATGTTTCCTATTTTAGCAAAAAATGACAAAACATAGGTTTTTCTTTGTTTTGGAAAAGTACTTTGGGAATATTTTTGATGTTTGCTAAGCTATTTTCAAAGCATTTATCAATTATGTGATGTTGATCTCTTCTGCAAATGGATGTTCTCTAGGTGTCAACTATTCTGTCAACTTTTGAGCCAAGTAGCCTGATAGTATGTAATGAATTGAGCATGGTTGTGGCAGAACTACAAGGATGGAGAGGTGTAGAGTCTAAATGGGAAAGGTAGAGGAGAATAAAATGCTGTTGGCAGCCAGTGAAGTTAACTGCTGGTTTAGAGGTTGTGGAATGACATGGGATAAGGCTATAGAGATAATACAGAGTAGAACAGGAGATCCAGAGCAGTTGGATTGGTAAATAAGCAGCACTGTGACAACTCAACTCAATGGATCATGTTTCCATACCTCACAAAGTAGGAACAAGAGAGATTGAACAGAGAATTGGAGAAACACATGAAAAAAAGTAATGAGTGGAGTTGTCAATGAAATGGATGGTGGACTGAAGATAGATTAGGTGTTTGTGTGGTAGGTGATGAGATATCTGAGTATTTTCAGAAATCCCTGCATTTCTGATGGCCTATTTTTCTTTCCTTTTCACCCATTCCCTCAACTTACAGCAGTGACAATTTATCACAAAGATAATCACAGTACTTTGGGTGAAGGTCACGTAAGATTTCAAAATTGCAAGCTTTCCTCATGATATGCATTCTGTAAATAAGAGTGATGCTGTCTTGTCCTTCAACTACATCTCTCTTTCCGCTTTGGTGACTTTTCTGGCATATTTGCCTTATTTATCTTTCTTCTCAGTGGATATGAGTCAGTGGATGTTATTATGTCAAGCATTGTGTAAAAATCCAGATATGAATGACTAAGAACACAAAAAAACTAAAATGTTCTACTAAATAAGACAGATCATGATTTTAAATCAATCAGTGGTATAAAAGCTGTTAAAATTAATGTTCTAAAATAACTATCATATTAGCATATGAATGTTTAGTGCTATAAGATATATCACATTACTTTGTCTACAATTTTAATGGATTGATACCGGAGTTAAATGGCATAGATAATGTAATGTTAATGTTTCCTCTTCATATGCTAATACATAATTCTGGCTTATAATCAACAATGGCATCAAAAGGTGAAAAAGTAACTTGAAATGCAGAACTAAATTATTATGAACCATTTGCATTTTTAATGTATTAATCTTTGGTAGTCACTTTCCAAAGTAGTTCTTTCATTTCGCTCCATAAAAGTAAAGGATTTGGTATGCAGCTCAAAATAAATGCAACTGCTGCCTAGTTTCTGGAAACTAAGAGGGGATGTGAAATAGGTAAAACCAAGATTTCTGAAAACAAATCACGTATTTTGTTTCAAATAACAAAAGGTCTCCTTGAGAATATCAACTAACAAAAAGGAAAATTAGTAATTCTTCTTCATTTTGACGAGGTGATGTTTTAATTGTAAGGTACGTAAAGGTCTCAGTAATCTATGGTTATATCTATATTTATTCTCTATATATTAGCTGATTAAATCGCTTTGAGTTGTTGTTTTTGCAGTGTTCTTATTTTTTCACTCTATTTTTGTGACTTTGCCTCAAGAAATGGCCTGATATTTCCTTCCACCTTGTTTATCAGTCCTTCCATTCTGTAAGTCAGAGTTCACTGTACTTGCACCACTTGGAAGCTTAAAATGAGATCAGCTCAATGACTCAAGACTGTCTGTCAGTAAAACTCAAATTTCTGATGCCTTTAAAAGAAATAGTCATCAATTTCTTGATGATATTTATAGTAATGACAGATTACAGAAAGAATATAAAAATAGACCAACAATATTAATAGCTTTCGATGTTGTGGAGCTCGCCAAGTTTGCCCTGTTAGCTTGCAGATGGTTCATTACAAGTTGATGACACATCCTCAGTACACGGTCGTTGGTGTTTCTGTATGTCGGTCGCCGTTCGCTTGCCTCAGTCCTGATTGTCCCCTTCAGTTGACAATTTAACTGATTTGACTTTATTACTTACATCCTTTATATACATGAGGAGTAAAAAATCTTTACTTTATGTCTCCGTTTAAATGTACAATATGCAATTTATAATAAATATTATGTACAACAGGATAGTCAATACAACATAGAAATACAGTTACGTCAGCATGAATTAAGCTGTCTGATGGCCTGGTGGAAGAAGCTGTCTCAGAGCCTGTTAGTCCTGGCTTTTATGCTGCAGTACAGTTTTCTGGATGGTTTCAGCTGGAACAGTTTGTGTTTGGGGTGACTCGAGTCCCCAATAATCCCTCAGACCTTTTTTACACACCTGCCTTTGTACGTTTATAAATGTCCTGAGTAGTGGGAAGTTCACATCTACAGATGCCCTGGGCTTTCTGCACCTCTCTCTGCAGAATCCTGCAATTGAGGGAACTACAGTTCTTATACCCGGCAGTGATGCAGCCAGTAAGGATGCTCTCAATTGTGCCCCTAATGAAACTTCTTAGGATTTGGGGGGCCATACCAAACTTGTTCAACAGTCTGAGGTGAAAGAGGTGCTGCTGTGCCTTTTTCACCACACAGCTGGTCTGTACAGACCATTTGAGATCCTTGGTGATGTGTATGCTGAGCGACTTAAAGCTGTTCACCCTCTCAATCCCAGATGCATTGATGTCAATAGGAGCTAGCCTGTCTCCATTCCTCATGTAGTCCAAAACCAGCTCCTTCATTTTTGCGACGTTGAGGGAGAGGTTGTTTTCTTGACACCACTGTGTCAGGGTGATGACCTCTCCCCTGTAGGCTGCCCCATTATTATTTGTGATTAGGCCACTCAGTGTAGTGTCGTCAGCAAATTTGATTAGCAGATTGGCGCTGTGGGTGGCTAATATTTCTTTGGCCCTTTTGTAATTAATGTTAGAAGCAGACATTCCTTGGAGTTTTAGAACTCCAAGGAAGTATAATATTACTGTTTTATATGGATAGAATTGTAAAGTCATATATTTCCATTTCTGGGGATTGTTCCTGAATGGAGAAACTTATCTGAGGTTTGGAATGGGCACATTCCTGTGCAAAGTGGGCACAACATGGAACTGAAAGGAAGATAGGAATTCAATTGGGAATTCTGGTGGGAGAGGCGATTGTAGGTTCAAGGAGGAAGGGCACATGAACAGGAGAAGGAACAGGTTGTATGAGCTGAACAAAGGATTGGCAGGGAAAAAACTGGGGATTAAAGGTTTGAGAAAATTGATTCCTCAAAGTAAGAGAGAAAAGAGTATCAGAGGATGGAGGCGATAGTGAGTTAAAGAGGAGAGACAGTTGAGAAAAAGGGAATGAAGTTTAGTTTAGGATGAAGAAGACAGGAGACCTGTTGATGGAGTGGTTTGGATAAAAGTTTGGAGTGGGGGAGAGAGTAAAAATGAAAGCTGGCATCCATCATTTCCAATCAATCTCTCCAAAAGATATCCTGTGCACTGTACAGCCCATACCATTGGTCTGTGTTCAACTTCCTGTTACAATGGTGATAAGTGAGTCCTTGAAACTCTGTTGTTTATTTTTAAAGTGCATAATTGAGCTTCAGGACTCTGACATCACACTGTAGTAATCACATGAACATTTCATCAAGATCTGTGGTGTAGTTACAGAAACATTAAACTATTGGCTGTCATTCTTGTCTCATTAACTTACACAAACTATGCGTTCCATCCAGGTAACTTTATTGTGCTCAATGTCCCCAGTATTCAGTTTAAGTGCAAGAAAAAAATGTTTCAGTCACCAAGATATTAAATGTGGCTTAGCAATGGAACGTGCTAAAATGGAAAGTCTTTGTAATTTTCAGGTTGTAGATCAGATGGACCCAGACAGAATGAGCAGGCAGGCATCCCAATGTCCTCTAATCTTAGCTGTTGTAAATTAGAAGAGATTAGATTTCAGTATTTCAGTTTTGTTCATATTATTGAAATGTAGCACAGAAAGATATGAGTGTAAGCTTACATGATTCTACTTTTAATGGTTGATGCACAATGGTTCCCAGCACATCTCTCAGTAAAATATAGAACACTCTTATCAAATCAGTTCAAGTTCTAGTTCAAGTTGAAGTTTATTGTCATAGGCATAATTGCTGTGAAAATTGGCTTTTTGCAGCAGTCTGCAAACATGACAAACAAAAATTAATATGAACTTAAATTAACATAGATTATATGTAACTTACACTCAATTTGCTGTTTATTCATTATGCAAGTTGAGAGAGAGAGAAAAAAAATATAGTCTTAGGTTTTACCAAGTCAGTTCAAGAACCTGATGGAAGTGGGAAAGAAGCTGTTGTTGAACCTTAAGGAACACACTCAAATTGCTGGAGGAACTCAGCAGGCAAGGCAGCATCTATGGAAAAAGAGTACAGTCAGCGCTTGAGTTCTAGTCCCGGCTGGAAATGTCACTGTACTGTTTTCCATGGATGCTACATGGACTGCTGAGTTCCTCCAGAACTTTGTATGTGTTGCTTGGATTTCTAGCATCTGCGGATTTTCTCTTGTCTGTGGTTGAACCTTGAGGTTAAAATTCCTCTACCTCTGACTGATAGCAGCAGCAAAAAGAGGGCATGGTCATGTGATATAAATTCTTAATGTTGGATATTGTCTTCCTGAGACAATATCTTTTGTAGATGTCCTTGATGATGGGGAGAGCTGTACCAATGATGCAGTTGGCTGAGTTCACCACTCTCTGTGGTCTCTTGCACTGGAGTTCCTATAGGAAGCCATGTGTCAGCCAGTCAGAATGCCTTCCACTGTCCATCTATCGAAGTTTACTACTCTTTATACTGCTAATCAGCTAGCTTTGAAAGAGTCAAATTTATTTCATGGCTTTCATTCAATTTATTTCAAATTCTCATAATAATTTGAAGACACAAATCTCTCAGTGGAATTATGTGTATATTTATGTAGCATTGGGTGAATGGGGTGTTCAGGGAGGGGCAGCACCTCTGGTGAAAGGGCCCATTGTGTCCATTCCAGGGCAGCTCATTCACCTTTGATCCCCACTGGGCACTCAGCTCTCAACTGTGGCTCTAAATAGCTGTTTACATGTGACAGCGGCCAAAGCCCCAGTACACTGCCTTGGCAGGCAGGCTAAATCAGATGTGGGTAGCCGGCGGCCTCATATCCCAGTATGATAGGGACATGCTTGTCCTATCATGCAAGGTCAGTAGATGAGACCTTCACTAAGATCCAATGGCCAGGAAGGCGGTACTGCAAAACTCTGTGGAGAGTGAAGGGCGTGACTAGGCACAGAAGACGTCGTGGTCATCCACGACAACCAGGAAGACCGCAGCCTGTGACATTTGTTCATACCACTGAACCTGGACTTATGAGGTCAAGACGGTGGAGTTGCCCCAGTACAACAGCTATTCCACTTTAAAAACTCTCCCGTACAGGTCTCCTGTCATCATCGGACACCATGGACAATCACCATATGTAGAATTATAAATGAATCTAAAATAACTGTTCAAACTAAATGTTTATAATTCACAATGAATCATGTTTATTCTTCCTACAGGTCTATTTTACGGGACTTCTAATGGAAGATCTGAGTTCTTTGCAGTGATCATTCAGTTTCTATTTGCTACCTTAATTGCCAGTAATCCTGAATTTATGAGTTTGTTATTTGTCTGTGAGAAGTGGAGGAATCCTGCTGCACCTAAATGAGAGTTATGAATAATCAAATTTTTAACATGGTAGAACAAACATAAAAATACCACCATGCTGTCTTTTCCACCTTCTTCGGACCTTCCACTCTACATAAGTTAGAAGAAGCTTGAAGAGTGTTCAATAAGGAGATTGAACTCAGTGATGATGTTACTAATGAAGCAATTGTTCCAAAGACCAATATCAATGACTACAAAACCTTGTCAGGGAATCCTCTTAGGAATCAGAGGTACATAAGTAATTATCCATGATAATGCTACATTCAGTGAGGACACTTTATCTCCTTCTGCAAGCAGACAAGAAAAACATTTTTCTTGTAATTAATTTGGCTCATGAGGAGTTGTCATTATTATGGTAGCTACGGTATTAGTCAATCAATTTTCATTATTATTTATAAATAGTCTGTAGCAAATTTCTAAAAAAAGACAATGCTCACATTTCAATTGCTTGTATTTTTTAAATATTGTTCAAGAATGTCAGAACAAAGAAAGATTGGGAACAGGCCATTTGACTCCTCAAGCTTTAATAAATGTTTATCCATACCTACCTTGGAAGTTCAAATTATGTTAGTGTCCACAGTCTTTTGGTAGATAGTTCCAAACAATGTCTACCTATGGTATATGGAAAAATTCCCCCAAATATGTAACTGCCATTCATTATTTGAATGTCATGTCCCTTCATACGTAAGTTTCTTCACCAAAGGAAATAATTCCTATACTATCTAAGTTATGAATGGTAATTATATTAATTAGAATGACAAAATGTTAGATTTCCTTGCTAAACATTCCAAGAAATAGCCTTAGCCCAGTACAACAAGATAGTGTTTTACAATTTACAGATCACATGGTTCTATTTGTTGTGTTACAGAATAAAATACGAGTACAGTTACTATTTTTGTCTAACCTACTGAACATTACCGTCAAGTCATATAGTATGCCCATGGTGAGTCAATAGCTACAAGTGACTGCAGCCATACATGGTAGATGTGCTCACTTCTGAGTTCTGTTCCTGAAGACCAAGTGGAGCAGTTCATATAGAAAATATAAAGAGCATGCAATAAGATGATTGGTATATGTGAGCATACATGTTAGCTTATGTGTTCTGTAAAGCTACATGAGAAGTTCCATCCTTGTGGGAATGCTCATACTGCTTTTTTAGCAAAGGCATTGGAGGCCAGCTTCTCATCAACTCTTGGAGGCACATCCATCATGCACTGAGGCACAAATGTCTGGCTGTAACTGTGAAAGCTCTGCTCCTGACTGCAGTAAGTCATGATTCTCCCCACGCCCTCATGACTGTTTGTCCGGACGTGCTCTAATATCATCTACAGGTTTGCAGAGCATCACTGAAGTAGTCATATGTTAATGAATGACGAGTCTAAATTCAGGAAGAAAACTGACAGCCTAGTGACATGGTGTCATGAAATTAAAATTTCACTAATGTTTGCAAAATGAATGAGCTGGCCATTTATTTCAGGAAGGTGGGAGCGCAGTATACATGCTCCTGTTTACATCAGTAGTGTTGAAGTCAAGAAGGCTGAGAGCTTTAGGTTCCAAGGAAGGGACATCAGCCAAAACCCTTTTTTCTTCGACAGCCAAGAATGCTCTTCAGTGCCTGCACTTCCTCAAAGCGATTTGGCATGATCCCTTTGACCTCTCACCAGCTTTATTGATGCATCATAGAGAACATCCTCTTTGAATTCATCACAGCTTGATATGGCAACTACTCTGCCCTTGACCACAAGAGGCTGTAGAGAGTTTTGGACTCAGCTCAGCACATCACGGAAACAGCCCTTCCGCATGGACTCTGTCTATACTTGTTACTGTCTCAGTAAAGCAGCCGGCATAATCAAAGCCCCCAGCAGTCCTAGACCACCAGGCTCAAGGACAGTTTCTGTCCCAGTGTTGTAAAGCTATTCAATGGTCCTTTAGAACCATAACATGGATTCGACCTCACAACCTACCTCATTATGACCTTGCACTCTTTTGTCTGCCTGCATTACACTTTCACTGCCTCAATGCACTGTTGTAATGAATTGTACTGTGTGGACAGTATGACAATAATAAACTAATTTCACCTCTCGACTTAAACCAATGCCTTCTAGTTTTTAGTTGAAACATTATCTACAACTTCACCTCTTATACTACCATCTGAGAAGTTAGTAACCATGCCTTGTAATTTCACAGTCAAATCATTTGAACAAATTTTAGGCAACAAAGGACTCAGCACTGACTCTTGTGTCAGGCCTCTAGTCCAAGAAACAAACTTCAATCATCACCTTCTGTTTTTATCACTGCACCAATTATGAATTCAGTCTGTTATCTCACTCTGGTCCACACGATTAAACCTTCCAGAGCAACCTGCCATGAGAGACCTTGTCAAGGTCTTGCTAAAGTCCATAGAGACAGCATCCACTGCCCTAACATCATTTATCCTTTTTGTTACTTCCTCACAGTGTACATACATCTGGACACATCTTCAGTGATGTTCCTGGAATCATCGGGTGTTTCGGGTCTTTCAACATCATACACCCTTCTCCAGGTGACCCAGCCAGGGCTGATCAGACCCCAGCTTGTGTTCAGATGGCCAGCTACTTATGGGTCCATGGCTCCCCTCTTATGAGCCACAGCCATCTTGAGGCCCTCTCTGCCGCATCGGCGGTACTGCGGATGGCTCTCCTCTTCCTCTCTCCCGCGATGCCCAAATTGCTGTTGGCTCTAGCTAAGGAATGGGTTGCAAATCCCCTACATCCAGCCTCCACTGGGAGACACCTCGCTCTCCATCCAGCCTGCTGGCAGTTGCTGACCAGTCCTGTGTACTTGGCCAGCTTCCTTTCAAAGGCCTCTTCCAAGTGATCTTCCCATGGGACTGGTCCTGACGAAGGGTCTCAGCCCGAAACGTTGACAGCCCTTCTCCATATAGATGCTGCCTGGCCTGCTGTGTTCCACCAGCATTTTATGTGTATTGTTTGAATTTCCAGCATCTGCAGATTTCCTCGTGTGTGTTCCCATGTGACTGTCAGCTCCAGCAGCTCCACTTGCTTGGTAGACTCAGACACAAGGACAATGTCTGGTCGCAGAACTGTAAGAGATTTTGTCAGACATAACTTTGCACACACAAAGCTATGATAACTGATCCTGTCTCTCCAGATGTTGGTAGATCTGTCTTTCAGAATCCCCTCCAGAAATATACCCACCAACAATGTCAGACTCATTGGTCAATAGTTTCATGGCTTGCTTTTGTTATCATTTTTAGACGTGGTACATTACTAACCATTCTTCAGTCATCCAGAATCTCATCTGTGGCCAAAGATGAAGCAAAAAAATCTCTGCACAATTCACAATTCACAATTTAATCTCTACTTCACACAAGGTCCAAGAATACACAAGGTCAGGTCCTGGGAATGACCCACCTTAGTGCCCTTTCAGGCCTTTAGTACTTCTTCCCTGTTAATTTATATGTATTCCAACACAACACATCTCATTTCACCCATTTTCTTATCTTCCACTGTTTTCTCCACAGTAAGAAGAGAGAAGCAATATTCATTAAAAATCTCAATGTTTGCCTTTGGTTCCACACAGAGATGATTCATATTCTCTCCCTAGCCACCATTATACTCATAATATAGCTATGGAATCTCTTGATACTTTGCCTCACCTTGCCTGCCAAACCCTCTTTTTGTTTTCTTTAACTTCTCTCTTAAGTGCACTTCCATACTTTATGTAACCATCAAGAGATTCATTTGGTCCCAATTGTTTATGCACAGTGTATGCTGCTGTGACTGACTAAAACTGAGCCACATGGAAGCTGCATCAGGGAAATATAAAAATCTATTCACACAGCGAACATCTAGGAGAGAGAGTCCAGAAAATTCCAAGAGAATCTCACTCTCCTGACAAGAAGTTTTATACCAATAAACAACTAACCACATTTCAAATTGCTGCAATCACTCTCTTGACTTTAACATTTTGAGTATAGTCAGGTAAATTTACAGAATCACATGGCAGCACATCCAAACAACCAGAACCTCTCTGATTATCTAATTTTCCTGTTTGTTCCAAAAGCCAATGAATACAAGTTCCATACACCCAAAATTTATCCCGTTTGTTAGAGTGTTGAAGGATGAATATACAACTAATCAGAAGGTTAAGTGATAAAACAGATCTGCCTTGAACTGTCTTAAGAGATAATGTGGTAATAAGCAGCAATAATCATCTATTGTCTTCCCCTATGTAGTTCCAATGGAATAGAATCAGAATGTCAAACACCCAATGATTGATTTCACAAGTCACAAGGTGTCAGATGGAAGTTAGATTTTTCACTCTATTTTTTAATTTTTTATTTCCTGAAGACTGATCCTCATTTTAATTAATCCCTAATTAGCTAGCCATAATTTCATAACTCCGGAATGATCCCTAACATACACCTCCCTTATTTCTTAACCAGATCCTCAATTTCTCTCATCAAGCAGGGTTCAGAAGCCTACCTGCCTTGCATTTCAACCTAATAGGACCTGAAACTTAGCCATCACACTTTAAAGGCCTCCCGCTTGACAGATGCTCCTATCCCCATAAAGAATTTCATCTAATCAACCACTGCAAGATCTCACCTAATGGCTCCATACTTTGTTCTGCCACGGTTCAGGACCTTAACTTAAGGACCAGTCATATCCTTCTCCATAACTATTTTAAACCAATAGAATTATGGTCACTGTACCTAAAGTGCTCACCAAGAGGGCAGCATGGTAGCATAGATGTTAGCACTAGTGATTGGAAGATCTGGGTTCAATTCCTGCTGCTGTCATTAAGGAGTTTGTACATTCTCCCCGTGACTGCATGGGCTTCCTCCAGGTGTTCCAGTTTTCTCCCACATTCCAAGGAAGTATGGGCTAGGGTTCATGTGCATGGTATGTTGGTGCCAGAAGCATGGAAATACTCGTGGGCTGCTCCCAGCACATCCTTGTAACTTGTTGGACATTGACGCAAAGGAAACATTTCACTGTATGTTTCAATGTACATGTGACAAATAACGCTAATCCCTAAAATCCTTGAGACTGACACTTCCACCCCTTGTCCTACCTCAGTTTCCAAGATGAGGTTTATTATTGCACCTTCTCTAGTAGTTCTCTATAACTTGATAAACAACCCTTTTTTGGACACAATTCACAAACTCTGTTTCATCCAAGCCTTTTTACACAATGACTGGACCAGTCAATATTAAGGAATTTGAAACACTAATATCTTAAGCATTATAAACAGTAATTTGTTTAAAGCTAGCTGTAATCTGTCTACATATTTGGTCCTCCAATTCCAGCAGACTACTGAGGTTATATAATACACCTCCATTAGAGTCAGCATCCATTTTCTCAGTTCTACCTATATGCCTTCACTGGATGAGAAGATCAGCAGATGCTGGAAATCCAAGCAAAATGCTGCAGGAACTCAGTAGGCCAGGCAGCATCTATGGAAAGAGTACAGTTGATGTTTCAGGACTGATGAAGGGTCTTGGCCCGAAACATTGACTGGTAACTCTAGTCTATTGATGCTGTCTGGCCTGCTGAGTTCCTCCAGCATTTTGTGTGAGATTTCCTCACTGGATGATCGATCAAGAAAATCCACCCTAATGGCTATTCTTTTGCTCTTTCATCAGGAGGATGACTAACCCTGTTCTCTTACTTGCACCTCAGTCATGTCTGTAGCACCTGTATACTGCGCTAAGTTTCTGCTACGTCTATGATATCGCAGTTCCCAGAGCTAATCAATCCCCTGAATTCATCTGCCTTACCTGTTAAACCTCTTGTTTTGAAATTAATGCTATTTAAACCAATGGTCTTTATTCTCCACTTGCTGCACTCTTGTCTAGCTTAACCACTCAATTTGCTTGCATTGGCTACAGTACTCTCATTAACCTCTCCACTGCTCCAGCCCCTGTCACTCAAATTTATGCCCTCCTAAACAACACAAGAAAATCTCCCAACCCTTCTTTCCTCTAAGACAGGTTATGAGACTGAAGATTCAAGACTCACATTTATTCATCACAAGTACATCGAAACATATAGTGATATACATTGTTCGTGTTACCAAGCAACACCACCGTGAGTGAGCAGGTGTCAGCACACGACCTGATGCCAGCGTAGTGTGCCCACAATGCTTGACAGAAAACACACCACACACAAAAAAAAACAAAACAAGCAAAGCAAACCACATTCCTCCCTCCCATCCATGCACACACTCAGTCCTCTAACCCTAATTCTTCCTCAGTCTCTGCCTCCGGGTCGGACCTGGATTCGGATTCAGATATGTAGACCACTCTAGTGGATTCGCAGATATTTGCAGATCTATGGCTCCAACCAATGGGCCTCGACTTCCAAACTCTTGATTCAATCCTCACTCTCAATCCTTGTCACCGACCACATGATCCTCCAACTACTGAACAGTAGTCCGCAGACTCCAGACTCACCTCGAGCTCTGGTCTTGCCGATTTGTGAACCCAGGTGATTAGTGGGCCTCATTCCTTCACTCTGCATGGAACTCTGACTTTGGAACTCATTGACCCTGTGGAAGTCACCAGCCTTCATCGATGGGAGTTTGTTGCTCCAACTTCCAGCTCCACATCATGGCCCAATCCACGGATGTTGCATGTCCCCCTCGCTGTCATTCAATTGTGAAGCAGAGACTTAAGACTCCAGCCTGTCCTCTAATTCCTGTAATTCCCACACCTCTGTCCCTAATTCCCTAACCTGACCCTCAACTACCTTCTTTGTATCGAAAACCATCCCAATGAACCCCAAAACCAGGAAAAAAAACAACTAAAACTGAGCCGTGACCTCAGTGGAGGTTGGAAACACTTCTATGGATCTTTTGCAACCTGAAAGGCACAAAGAGAGTGGTGGTTGCTTCTGAGTTCACTTCTCTCCTCCATATCAACCATCCATCGATCAAACACTGGTAATTTTATTTCTTGCTGACAACCCCCACATTTCCTGGAATTCTCCCTAAAATCTCTCTGCTGCCTATGTTCTCTATTGTTTGAAGTGCATCAAATGGTCAGACTAGATAAACAGGAAAGACTCGGTCCTTTAGCAGAAAAGAAAATAGCCAGGGGTTTGGATTTGAATTAATTCCCAGAGTGGTGCGAGGTGTGGAAACTTGAGTTTTCCAGATTTAAAGTTGGAGACAGAAGCTCTCACCAGACAGGAAGATACTTCATGCTTCTGGACCCAGAGCTACAAATGCTGGTAAGTGGAATTGTGTATGTACTTAGCCCTTCAGTGCTACAACTTTAATTGATTAAAATTATAACCTCCTGTCTCACACACCCCTTGTTGAGAAGTTCTGATAATGTCTCCACAAACACTAAACACAGTATGTCCTCTTGCAATATCCACTAGCATCACACCTGTAAGTCATTACTAATGCCTTTCAATTGTTCAGCCAAGAGTTGAGTGGAGTGGGGATAGCATGCTTGAGCATTAGTCCCGTACTTGAGCAGCCGGCAGCCTGTGTAGGCCTCACAATGCACTCAATGGATACAAATGCCTGGTTTGGTACTGCACAGAAACCAACATCCCAAACCTCCAGTGAGCACCACCCAGTACAATTCCATTTCACAAATGAAATTGGATACAACTTTTCATTTGTAATGTTTACAGAAAGAGCACTAGGGATCTTGACATCGAACTATCTATATCCAACTATTTTTATTTGCTTTAAATCCTATTCAATGGTCTCACCTATAATGTTACTTGAATTATAAAACAGGTCTGCATTTGAAGGAAGAGCTGTGAAAACCTCTTTCAAATTATTCTATTTCCACAGTAAAATGAAATTAAAGCATAGGGCTTTGCTATCAGACCAGTTCCTCAGAAAATACAATCTACAGCAACCAAACGTCCTTCCAATTTGAATCAAATTTACAGCCTGTTTGAAGATAACCCAGACAATTTCTATTAAATATAGTTCTCTGCGCTTTCATTTGTGCAAATAAATGAGTAACTGGTACTTTGGATTATGTTGGCGTATTTTAACTTCCTTTTTGCACTTTGCTGTCAATTGACTGAACAATCCCATTCCATCGATATTGTCTATTCATTTATGACAAAATGAGCTCATGTTGTAGCTTATCTGATTTAGATTTGATTTTGGAAAGTGAAGACAATAATATGTTTTCATTCCTCTGTGTATGTGCTACAGACTCACAGTTGGGATTAATTACGGTACTTGGTATTTATCATACAGAAATAATGCTCAAATGGTATATATGCTTCCAATAATCTACATAAATTTAAGATAGATTTCAAAGTTATCATACTCCTTTGTAGAAAATGCAAATCTACTCTTTCTGGGGATTCTGCCAACTGAGTCAATGTCTGTCAGTCAGCCAAACCAACTCCACAATATTGGAATAATATGCAAGCTGCTGAGTTAGAATATATTTGCAATTTGGTGGATAGTTTCTATTATATCAGATGATGTATTCTCAGTTTTCACTTCCACAGCATGGATAACACAGTTCGGTAAAACCATAAATCAGCAAATACTTTCACCAGCTGCAAAACAAAGCATGCACTTGGCAATGATGTTTGTTCAGCATGACATAGTTCTGCGCAGAAAGTACTTCAAATGCACACTGTCACCTCCATATTGTTTCCAAACTGGCCTTGAAACAAACCCTTTTACCTGTTTTACAAGACAATGATTTATGTCAATGACTTTCAAATGTGTCCATGGGAAAACCTAGAATAACCCTTCCGCACTAGCACAGAAGATAGATTCATATCCCCAAAGGAAAGCCATTTTATCATTGAAATTTTGTTGTTCATTGGTATATGCAAAATAGTAATATGTTTGTCATTCAGTAAACAAGGACACCTTTGTTAATGATGAGCAGAAATCTGATGACCTTGTCATGCCTCTGAGATTATCTAAAAGGACTTGCTGTGATTGCAAATTCTAAATTCCAGAACTTTAATGTGCAGATCTGTGTTCCATATCTTATTAATCTAGGAAGGAATATCTGGAACAATTGGCTAATGAAGGGTCTCAGCCTGAGATGCTGATTGTTTTCTCTTTTCTATAGATGCTGCCTGATCTGCTGAGTTTCACAAGCTTTTTTTTTGTGTGTGTTGCTTTGGATTTCCAGCATCTGCAGATTTTCTCAAGTTTATGATTTACAATTGGCTTTAAATTTGTTTGCACTATGTGAATATTTCTCCATAAATTCTTAATCCATTTGCGTGAAGATCTTTTCTCTACTATTCTAACAGTGACATTAAAAATTGATGAATTAAAATAATGGACAAAGTTAAATTGTGGGCTTAAATCTGGCTCTAGATATTTGAACACAAGATCTAGTATGCCACCACTGAGCAAGTGCAGCATTTTCAGCTGTTCAATCGATTCAATGTAACATGAAACCAAACTGCATTCTGATCTCACTGATGGACTTTCATAGACATGGAACTAGTTTGTAGAGGAGTAAGGGAGTTATGCCAGCATATTTGGCAATATTTATCTCTTTAATATTACTAAAAATATCATCTGGCCAGATGTTTCTGTTAATAGGAGCTTGCTGTATGTAAATTGAATCCTGTGTTTCATATTTGACAGTGCAGAGCTATACAAAGGTATTATATTGCTGCTAAAATTTTGTGTAGTCCCAAAGTTATAAAGTAAGGGTATATGCCTGCTGCTCATAGAACCATAGAACCATAGACCACTACAGCACAGAAACAGGCCTTTTGGCCCTTTTTGGCTGTACTGAACCATTTTTCTGCCTGGTCCCACTGACCTGCACCTATAGAATCATAGAACATGTCATGTTTGTTTTCTAAACCTACAACTAGATTAGAACTGTGCTGTAGGTAAAGATACCAGCTTATTAGGTAAGTTATGGAAAGAACATTTGATATAGAAAATATAATTTATTCAAACAGGAAGAGGAAGTTTTATAAACCATGAATATTGAAATAAAACTTCTGCAGTATTTACCTCCACTCAACTTTGCACTGAAACAGATGCTATATTTTCATTTCTTATATTACATTCCTGTGATGACATTAAAAACTACCAATAATAAAGGCGACACAACAATATTACAGTCTGAGTCAAAGCAAAATTTACCTGATAATATATTTTAAAATCTCATTAAAAACTTCTTAATTTTCCAATTAAAGAATTCAGACTAATGTCTTCCAACCATCAGCTGTGGTGTTTCCAGAAAGCACATTAAAAATTCTGAAGAAGTTGTCACCTTCACTTTTCTCCATCATGAAGTGTAATGGCATAATATGTAAGGATTTTATACCCACTTAATGATTTCCTGGTAAACTCAAATAACACTTCAAAATCCCCTCATAATAATCAAATTGTGCTGATCCTAAATGTAATGCCATGTGGTTTATAGAAAATATTTAATAACCCACTGAGGAATAATAAATTGTGAGGAAGTTTATTCTTTAGGGATAGTAATACGGCAGGCTTTTGCCATTAATCAGAAATTTACAAAGTTTAGATTTTTTTCCCCTAATTATTTTTGGTTTGAACTACTGTGAGCTAGACTTCTTTCAAGCTGCTTGTTCAATTTGTCCATTCATCCCTATATTTTATGCTCTTCTGGGTGAGTCCATTCTTCTTTGGATAAAGAGATTTGAGCCGTATATGATGACACTGGAAAGTGTGGATGTTAGAATCTGGTGCAGAAAGCAAACTGCTGTTTGTGCAGCATCTGTGGAGGCATTGGTACAGTTAACATTTTGGGTTAAGATGTTGCATCAGATCCGAGAGTGTAGAGGGAAGAAAACTAGTAAAACAATGTGGTAGGGCAGATGCTTTATAGTACACAGTGCTTCAATTAATGCTTCAGCAATGTTTTATAGAATGGCAGCAAGATACCTTTTATACATTAAATGAAGGATGAAAGAGGCAGCAGATTATGTTGTTGAGGAGATTAATGTTTATTTCAGACTAGGAACCTGGACATGTAGATAGAAGGCTTTAGTGACCTAATAAGTATTTCAAATTCAGCAACTTTAAGTTCATCTGTGTTATCATTTCAGAAGAACTGTCCTGGATCCAGCACATACGTACCATTACAAAGAAAGCATGGCAGCACCTTCTACTTTCTTAGAAACTTCGAAGATTTGTCATGTCATCTAAAACTTCGGCAATCTTCTATGGATGGATGGTGGAGAATATACTGGATGGATGCATCATGGCCTGGTATAGAAACATCAATGCCCTTGAATGGAAAAGCCTACAAAAAGTAATGGATCCAGCCCAGTTTATCATGGATACAGCCCTCCCCACCATTGAGCACATCTACAAGGAGTGGTGTTGCAGGAAGACAGCATCCATCATGAAGGAATCCCTCCATCCAGGCCGTTCTCTTCTCACTGTTGCCATCAAGAAAAAGGTACAGAAGCCTCAGGACCCACACCACCTGGTTAAGGAACAGTTACTACCCCTCAACCATCAGACTCATAAACCGGAGCGGATAACTTCACTCAACTTACTCACGTCAACAATGAACAGTTCCTATAACCTATGAACTCACTTTCAAGAACTCTTCACCTCATGTTCTTGATATTATTGCTTGCTTATCTAGTTATTTATTTATTTATTTGTTTGTTTGTTTATTAATATTTTGTTTGTTTTTTCTTTTTGTATCGATGCAGATTGTTGTCTTTTGCATATTGGTCATTTTTGCATCTTGTTCTATGGGTTTTCATTGATTCTATTGTGTTTCTTTTACTTACTGTGAATACCCACAATAAAATGAATCTCAGGGCAGAAAATGGGGACATGTATGTACTTTGATAATAAATGTACTTGAATTTTGAACCATGATCCAACATCTATGCAATGCTGAAAGGATGGGTTGCTAACATCCAATAAACTCGTTTACACTTGTAATATGCTCTTGCATCGATGAACTTGTATGCTAATTTTCCTGAGATAGAAGATTGATATTTTTTTTCCTTTAATTCGGTCTGTTTCAGAACTGGTATTTTGTTCACTAATGGGCACGTCTACAATTAAAACGTCTTTTAAGCCCACGTCCCTTCATGAAATTTGCTGTAGGCATTGACTTGGGCCACTTCTAAGCCATTTTAAGATTGGAACAAAGTGAACATGCAGTTCTTCCTTTCACCTCTGAACCAGTAGCTCCCTCTTCTCCGGCACCATCATTCATCAGGAAAAGATGGTGCTGGTATAAGAGTTTATTCACCGCACTCTACATCATTCAGTCATCTATTGCACTGTAAAATCAGTGGGCTACTTATGCTGCACTTTGGTCACTGCTGTTTTGGTGACATGTTTTTTGATGGTGGTGATAAATTTTTTGCTGAGACACCAGGAAGAGTTATTTATAGCCCTCATATAATGCTGCAGGCCATTGCTGGCTACCTAGGAGTTGGGATTTTGTTTGCAATGGTGCTTGATTAATTGGACCTCCAACAACACTTCCTCACCACTGTTGCCACCTTATATTATGGTCTGCAATTATAAAATCATCTCCTCGGTCTTTGTTTTGATCAAGCTATGGAATTCCAGCATCACTAGATGGGCCAGTGTTTATTACCCATTCCTCATAACCCCTGAAAAGACGCCACAGGGTCTTCATGAAGGGGTAAAGTCTTTCTAATGAAAGGACTCCCAAAAAGCTGCAAAAGTTGCGAGTTCTAGAATATAGAGTCATGGAGTCATAGAAGGTTTGGTCACAGAAACAGGCCCTTTGGGCCTTCTGGTCCATACTGAACTGTTAATCTGTCTAATTCCATTGATCTGCATCCAAACCGGATCTCTCCATTATCATTTCATCCATGTGCTCATCAAAACTTCTCTTAAATATTGAAATAGAAATTGTAGCCACCACTTCTGCTGACAACTCATTCCACTTTCTCACCTCCCTCTGAGTGAAGATCCCCCTCATGCTCCCTTTAAACATTTTATATTTCACCCTTAACTGATATCCTCTAATTCTAGTCTTACCAAACCCTAATATCAAAAACATGCTTGCATTTACCCTATCTATACCCCTCACAGTTTTGTACACCTCTATCAAATCTCTGTTCATTCTCTTTTGTTCCAGAGAATAAAATCCTAACCAATTCAACCCTTCCCTATAACTCAGTCCTTAAGTTCTGGCAACATCCATGTAAATTTTCTCTGTACTTTTTCAATGTTATTTACATCTTTCTTGTAGGTAGGTGGCAAAAACTCCATACAATATTCAAATTGGGTCTCACCAATATCTTATACAACTTCAGTATAACTCCTGCACTCAATATCTTTGATTTGTGAATTCCAAAGTGCTTTCTTTATGAACTTGTAACACCACTTTCAAGGAATTGTGGATCTGTTTTCCCAGATCCCTCTGTTCTACTGCACTCCTCAGTGCCTTAATGCTCACCGTGTATGTCCTACCATCATTTGTTCACCCAAAGTGCAACATCTCCCAACTGTCAACTCCCACCTTCTGCTATTTCTCAGCCCATTTTTCCATCTGGTCCAGATCCCACTGCAAGCTTTGATTACTTTCATCACTGTCCACTATTCCCCCAATCTTGATATCACTGAAAGTTTGTCGATCCAGTTTACTATATTATCATCTAGATCATTGATAAAGATAGCAAACACCAATAGACTCAGCACTGATCCCTGCGACACTAGTCAAAAGCCTCCAGTCAGTGAGGTAAGCATCTATTATCATGACCTGGCTTTTCCAGCTAATTTAATTTACTACCTTATATTTAATGCCAAGTGACAGAACCTTCTTGAGCAACCTCCCATGTAGAACGTTGTCAAAGGCCTTGATAAAGTCCATGCAGACAACATCCATTGACTTGCATTCATTAACTTTCTTGGTAACTTATACAAAAATCTATAAGATTGACTATCACTAATCTGTCTATTCAAATACATATAAATGACCTGGATGAAGAAGTAGAAGGGTGGGTTAGTAAGTTTTCTAATGACACAAAGGTTGGGGGTGTTGTGGATAGTCTGGAGGGTTGTCAGAGGTTACAGTGGGACATTGATAGAATGCAGAACTAAGCTGAGAAATGGCAGATGGACTTTAACCCAGAAAAGTGTGAGGAGGTTCATTTTGGTAGGTCAAAATTGAAGACAGAATATAATATAAATGGTACGTCTCTTTGCAGTGTGGTGGATATGAGAGATTTTGAGGTCCATGTTGACAGGACACTCAAAGCGACTGTGCAAGTTGACAGTGCTGTTAAGAAGGCTTATGGTATGTTGGCATTCATCAACTGTGAGATTGAGTACAAGAACCGTGAGGTAACGTTATAGCTGTATAAGACCTTGGTCAGACCCCATTTGGAGTATTGTGTTTGGTTCTGGTCACCTCGCTACAGGAAGGATGTGAACGCTATAGAGGGAGTGCAGAGGAAATTTTCAAGGATGTTGCCTGGATTGGAGAGCATGCCTTCTGAGACCAGTTTGAGTGAACTTGCCCTTTTCTCCTTGGAGTGAAGGAGGATGAGAGGTGACCCGATAGAGGTGTATAATTATATATGATGACAGGCATTGACTGTGTGGATAGCCAGAGGCTTTTTCCCAGGGCTGAAATGGTTAACATGAAGCGGGCATCGTTTTAAGGTGTTTGGACATAGATACTGAGGGGATGTCAGGGTAAGTTTTTCCACACAGAGAGTGGTGGAATGCACTGCTGGCGATGGTGGTGGAAGTAGCTACAATAGGGTCTTTTAAGAGCCTATTAGATAGGTACATGGAGCTTAGAAAAATAGAGGGCTATGCACTAGGAAAATTATAGGCAGTCTCTAGAACAAGTTACATGGTTACGGTCCAACATTGTGGACTGAAATGCCTGTAATGTGCTGTAAATTTCTATGTTCTATGTTCCATGTTTATACATCTGGACCCTTAGAAAACCTTCCAATAACTTACTATTGATGTTAGGCTCAATGGCCTGTAATATCCCAGCTTATTCTTAGAACCTTTCTTAAACAATGGAGCAGCGTTAGCTTTCCTTCATTCCTCCGGCACTCCACCCATGGCTAAGGACATTTTAAATATCTCTGCAAGTGCCCCTGCAATTTCAGCACTTGCCTTCCACAGAGTCTGAGGGAACACCTTGTCGGGCCCTGTGGATTTATCCACCCCAATTTGCCTCTAGACAGCAAACACGTCCTCCTCCATAATCCGTGTACAGTTCATGACCTTACTGCTGCTTTGTCTCACTTTTATAGACTCTGTGTCCCTCTTCCAAATAAACACAAATGCAAACAATCTACTTGATATACCCCACCTTTATCAGCTAAATTCATAGATGACCACTCTAATCTTCCAGAGAACTGATTTTATGCATTTTCCCTTAATCTTTCTGTAGAAGCCTTTGGATTTTCCTTCATCTTGCCTGCTAGAGCAAGCTTATAACCATTTTTTCCTTCTTTAGCAATCTTTTTTTATCGAGTTTCGAGTAGATAAACATAACAACGATAATGATACAAAGAGATCGGGATTACATTAATAATGGTTAATGTATACAGAAACAGACTCCAAGTAACATGCGTAATCTAAGCCTCCCAATCTCTTAGTAACTAAATATGAAAAAAACTCAAAAAATTTTTTTTACAAGAGGAAAAATAAAGTCCCCCTAAACTAAAAAAAACCAAAATAGAAACAAAACAAAAGCTGGGCTGCCATGTTTCATTGGTTAAAATCATTATTTCTCATTAACTCTGCTCCTGTGTACACGAACAAAAAGTTATTGAGAAGGATTCAAAAAAGGTCTTCTTACATCATATGTAAATATTGAATAAATGGCCTCCAAGTTTCTTCAAATTTAACCGAAGGGTCGATAGTGCCACTCCTAATTTTTCCCAATTTGAAACATGTAGTAGTTTGGGAAAACTGTTGAAATGTAGTAGGGGTATTAGAATTTTTTCCATTTAAATAAAATGGGTCTTCTGGCTATTAATGTAGCAAATACAATTAAACGGCAAGCTGAAGGGGATAATTGACTAGAGTCTATCACTGGTAATCCTAAAATTGAAGTAATAGGATGAGGTTGTAAATCAATACAGAAAACTGCTGAAATAATATCAAAAATACCTTTCCAATATTTTTCCCAAAGAGGACAAGACCAGAACATATATGTCAAAGAAGCTACCTCAGACTTACGTCAGTCACAGACAGGATTTATATTGCAATAAATTGAGTTAACTTATCCTTCAGACATATGGGCCCTATGAGCCACCTTAAGTTGTATCAAAGCGTGTCTAGCACACATTGAAAAAGTGTTAACTACTTGGAGAATTTTCCCTCATTTCTCTAAAGTTAAAAATACCTGAAATTCTCTTTCCCATTCATTCTTAATTTTATCAGATGTACCTAGATGTATTTTTGTAATCAGATCATAAATAATTGCTATTAAACTCTTCTAATAGGGGTTTAAACCTATAATTTTTTCTGTAATTTCAGTTTGATGTGATATCAGAAAAGTAGGTAAAATGATATTCAAAAGCTTCTAATCTGTAAATATCTGAAAAATTGTGATCTAGGCAAATTATATTTATTAAACAACTGTTCAAAAGTTGTGAGACAGTTATCAATGAATATGTCATGAAAACATGTTATTCCCTTCATTTTCCATAAAAGAAAAACTTGATCAATTCTGGATGGTTGGAAGAAAAAATTAGATATAATAGGACTTGATAGGACAAATCTATTCAATCCAGAAAATTTACAAAATTGAAACCATATTCATATTGTATGCTTAGTTGTAGGATTAGTCATTTGTTTATTCAGTTTAGTAAGTGCAAAGGGAAGCGAGGCCCCTATGATAGAAGCCAATGAGAACCCCTGTACAAACTCATGCTCGAGGTTCACCCATCATGGACATTGAATTTCATCCAGATCTTGTGTCCAGAATGTTAAATATCGAATATTAATTTGCCCAATAATACAATCTTAAGTTCGGCATTGCCAAACTGTCATCCTTTTTTGATTGTTGTAAATATTTCTTACTTAACCTAGGATTTTTATTCTGCAACTATTACTTTAATTCCTAAAAAAGATAAAGACCCCACTGAATGTGCATCAGATAGACCCATATCCTGTTGAACGTAGACTCCAAAATCTTTTCCAAAATATTGGCAATTAGATTGGAAAATGTATTGCCATAAATTGTCTCTGATGACCAGACAGGATTTATTAAAAATTGTTACTCGTATTTTACTGTTGAGAGGTTAATGAATATTGTATATACCTCTTCACCTAAAACTCTAAAATCTATTACTTCGCTTGACGCTGTGAAGGCATTTGATAGAGTTGAATGGGATTTGATAGAGTGGGGACCCCAAAGTTTATATCTTGGATTAAATTGATATATCATACACCTTTGGCTTCTGTACTTACCAATAACCAGAGATCCCCCTTTTTCAGGCTTTTTTGAGGTACTAGACAGGGCTGTCCTTTAAGTCCCTTACTATTTGAGATTGCCTTGGAACCCTTGGCAATCACTCTTTGTGATTCACCCAATATATTTGATTAGTTTAGTAGTTTTTCTGGTTATAAATTGAATCTTAATAAGAGTGAGCTTTTCCTATTAAATATGCAAATTCCAATCTGTAGACAGTCAACATTCAGACTGGTTACTGATTACTTATGTGGGTGTTAAAATTATTAAGAAGCATAAGGATCTATTTAAAGTTAACTTTTTACCCTTAATTGATCATGTTACACAACTGCTTACTAAATGATCCCCATTGTCCTTATCATTGATTGGTAGAATTAATACTAGTAAGATGATTATTTTATTTAAATTTCTGTTTCTATTTCAGGTGGTACCAATTATCATTTCTAAATCCTTTTTTGATATTATTGATTCTAAAATTTCTTATACCTTTTTTTTTGTCCTCCAGATACTTTTTCGGAAGTGTTCTCTTGCATTTTTTATACTCAAGTACCTCACTTATTCCTTATCTGCCTGTGTCTGCTCTGCACCTCCTTCTTCTTAATCAGGACCTGAGCAAAAATGAAAAATAGTGATGCATTTCCATGTCAGGATGATGCGTGGCATCAAAGGGAACATGCTTGTGGACTTGTTCAAATGCATCTGCTTCATTACTAATGGAGGATGCATGTTGAAAAGTGTTCCAGGAATACTTTGGGTGAGTAGAGGTAGTGCATTTTGTATGTGGCACACTCTGCAGCCAAAACAAACAGATGGTGGACTGAATGAATGCACATGGTGGTAGATAAATTGCCAATCAATTGCGCTGCTTTTTCCGGGTTTGTAGCCAGCTTCTTTGTTTCTTTTTTGAAGTTTTACTCAGCGAGTTAAGTGGAAGGTTCTTCCATCACACTCCTGACTTTTTTAATTCAGTAAAGTATGTGTGTTCTGTAGGCTGAGCCAGCATTTATTTGCCAATTCTTAATTGCCCTTGAGAATGTGGTGGTGAACAAACTTGCCTAGCCACTGCAGTACTTGCGTTATGCATTTACCCACAATGTTGTCACTGAGAGAGCTCTAGGATTTTGACTAGCAACAGCGAATGAACATTAATACCCTCAGTGACCAATTTTTAGTAGGTACATCTGTACACTTACTCAATAATACAAATATCTAATCAGCCAATCATGTGGCAGCAACTCAATGCATACAAGCAGCCATGATGAAATGGCATAGTAGACTGGATGGGCTGAATGGCCTAATTCTGCTCCTATGTCTTATGCAGACATGTCAAGAAGTTCAATTATTACTCAGACCATATATCAGAATGGGGAAGAAATGTGATTTAAATTACATTGATTGTGGAATGATAGTTTCTGCTAGATGAAGTGGTTTGAGTATCACAGAACCTGCTGGTCTCTTGGGATTTTCATGCAAAGCCATCTCTAGAGTTTACAGAGAATGGTGCAAAGGACAAAATAAGGCTACATCCACGCTAGACTGGATAATTTTGAAAATGCTGGTCTCACGTAAAAGCGATAGACGTCCACACCAGGCATTTTTGAAAATACCTCCGTCCACATTAAAATGGGTATTTGGGCAAATCTCCTCCTACTGGGCATGCACAGAACACATCTACAGAAATCAAGCGACATGTTTGGTGTCGAATCTCACCGTGAAATGAGTGTTTGTCCAATTACAGACCAGAAAAACTTAAAAGAAAATTGCCAAACAATGGACAGCTGTTGGCTCTCGCGCAGGAGGACTTAAAACTAAGAAAAAACAAATACTGGAGTGTATGGAGGCAACCAACAGGGAGTTCACGGATAGTATGACCTGGCTGACGACGAACATTGAAAAACTGACTAACTGTGTTGCAGAGGGATTTGCAATGATGAGGAATATGATGGCTCCTCCCAGTACTTTTCAATGCCACAGTACCAGCCTCACAGCTACTACAATACCTACACATACGGACACACAGACCCCAGGTGGCCCCACTAACATCTTCCCCACTCCCACAGAGGAGTCACCCTGGAAACATTTCCTACAGCCATAGTCTCTTCACAGATGAAAGCGACGACAGCTACACCTAAAAGCAATAAGGCTTGTTACTGGGCAAAAGTGAAATTTGCTGTTACCTCATTTGTTTCTCTTTACTTTTGCAATGTCTTTCTGTATTATTTTGCTGTATTTAACATGTACAATAAAACAAGTTACTGGGCAAAAGTGATTTTATTTTTACCTGAGTAAAAGTGAAATTTACAACTTTTCTTTTTTGCCCCTAACATTTTCACGTCTATGCCAAACATAAGCTAATACTTAAAACTGACATTTTGGAAGAAGTAACAATTGCACCTAATGAATGTTTGTACAAGCAATACATTAATAAAGCACCCTGTTAAATGTATAAAACATGTCTGCATCAGTGTTATCTTGTACTTCCATGTTATGTTACATTAGGCTGTTACACATCTATTGTCAGAGAAGTACTTGCATAAATAGGTAAACCACTTCATACAAGCAAGGACAGAAAACTAGGTAAAGTGAGTGTACTTATTTATTTGGTAAGTTATGGGTCAAAGTATTTGGTGAGTACATTTCTAACTCTTCTGGCTTCAGTCTCGTTACCGTTTGTTCTGAAATTGGTAGGTTGTGTGAGGGATTTGAAATTCTCTGTCATACTGCAAAGCTGCAGTAACATTCTGCTCGGGGACAGTCTCCTGAAGCCGTCTGCCATTGTTGTGGTGTTGGAGGTTGCGTTCAAGAAAACTATGGAATGCCGCGCTGCAGCTACCATCTGTCCGGCATGTCATGACAAGGTTTTTAAAAAGCTTCGGGTACCCCGTACACGCTATGCCGGCCAATGGGTGTTCTCAGATTTAAACACTTTGGAGAGTGTTTTAGTAAAGCTCCATTTTTGGGGGAGGAAAGCGTCATTTCAGTATGGACAGAGGGTCAAAATGAAGAGAAAAAGCTTTGGTTACGGATTTACCCAGTCTAGTGTGGACGTAACCTAAATATTCTACAAGCAGTAGGTCTGTGGGTGAAAATGCCTTGTTAATGAGAAATGCCAGAGGAGAATGGTGAGACTGGTTCAAGCTATGCATAATAATAACTACACATAACAATAGTGGTGTGCAGAAGGGCACTTTTTAACTGCAATACACATTGAACGGTGTCACCTAATAAAGTAGCCACTAAGTGTCTATCTCAAAGTCAGGATGATGTGTGGTTTGGACAGGAACATCCAAGTGCTGGTATTCCCAAGCTTGTATGGCTCGAGGTTTTGGAAGTTGCTGTCTAAGAACTCTTGTTGAGTTGTTGTAGTGCATTCCACTGATAGTATAAACTGTTGTTGCTGTGCATTAGTGGTGGAGTGCAGTGCTAGGTCTGGTGTGGTACCGAGCCTCTTGAGAGATATTGAATGCACTGATCGAGGTAAGTTCTCCTTCATACTTCTGACATGAGTCTTGTAAATGGTGCAGAGCATCTGGTGAGTTAGACAATAAGAACTCACTGCAGTATTCCTAGCCTTTGATCTTCTCCTGTAGCCACATTGTGTACATGGTACTCCATTTTAATTTCAGGTCAATAATAGCATCCTATAGATTTTGATAGTGGAGGATTCAGTAATGGCAATGCCATTAAATGTCAGAGGAGATATTTTCTTTTGCAGTGTATCTTCACAGCCTGCCACTTGTATGGTGTGAATATTACTAGTCATCTTTTAACCTAGGCCTGGATATTGTCAAAGTACTGTTATGTTTGGTTATGGACAATTTCATTATCTGAGGAGTAACAGATAGTGCTGTGTAATCATCAGCAAACATCCCTACTTCTGACTTATGATTAATGGAAAACCATTAATGAAGCAGCTGAAGATGGTTTGCTTAGGGAATTACCTTGAGGAACTAAGGCTGAAATAACTGACCCTCAACCACCACAACAATCCTATTTTGTGCTATGTTTAATTCCAACTGGTGGAGAGTTTTCCTCTGATTCCCATTAATTCCTATTTAGCCAGGTTTTCTTGATGCCATATTCGACTAAATGTTGCCTTGATTTCTGGGTCTCTTAATTAAATTAGCTCTTTCATCCCTATAACCAGGCAACCAGCCTCCCCTATACTCTGTCTATAAAGGGTATGAGAAACAAGTTCTAATGACCCCTTGGGTTCACGAATCAGTGAGACTAAAGATAGAGGCCTGCTGTTTTGTAATCAACATGTCCTGGGATTGATGCCAAGGATCAAGGCCGAAGGATATATCAGAAGTCCAAAAGGCAAGGCTCTTTGGCCAGAGCCAAGTTGGAGAATCTCCAAGTCCACTAGGGAAATTTAAACCCGGTGTCTGCAGGCCTGAGTCTGTGTCCACTGAGGGCCTGTCCTGTGTCAAAGGATAGTGTGTGTGGGAAGTAGGAACAGAGCTTGTTTCTGTTGTTGTTGTTTCTTGCTTATTGTGTTCTGTGTTGTTCTGCTGAGCATTGTGGGCATGCTCTGTTGGTGCTGGAATGTGTGTCGACACTTTCAGGCTGCCCCAGCACATAATTTGGTGTGTTGGTTGTTATCAAATGAAGTATTTCATTGTATTTGTTGATATTTATGTACATGACTAATAAACTTGAGTCTTGAATGCACTTCCAACTACCTGGGAAAAGCAGACAACATAGTCAAAGATCTCCTCTCACTGGCAACATTCTCTCTTCTTCCTCCTCCCTTCAGGCAGTTTGTACAAAAGTTTGAGAGCATATACCACTGGGTTCAAGGGCAGCTTGTATCGTACTGTTATAAGATTATTGAATGGACTTTTTGTATAAAAAGAATGAGTTGTTAGGATGCCAAAGCAGGGACCTAATCACAGACCAAGTACTATGCGCACTGTCATATTTCTTGAGTAGCAATTCCAGAGAGGCAACAAAGTCAGCGCAAAAGTTCAGGCGGAGATCAAAAGTTCCAGAGAAATCCAAAAACCAGAATCAGAAAACAGGCAGAGTTGTTATTCAGACAGACAGACAGACAGACCAACAGACTTCAGATACAAGTACTGGAAAGATTCAGGAAACTCAATGGCACAATCTGGCAACAAACAGGTGAAAACACAGGACTGAAATAGAATGAGCAATAAACATGATAGGTGGAGCACAATGAGACACAAGTGGCCGCAGAACAGGTAATAATGAGAAACAGGTGAGAGGTGGAGTACTCCGTAATACGGGGGACAGGGGACGGGGTGACCGGTGGACCGGGACCCTGGACCCCTGTTCCCTGTTATCCTGGTTATGGGATCGGCCATTTTTCGATATTCCAAGGACAAGGCTTAGAAGATAATCATGCCTTCATGGTTCCGAGGCTGGGAATAAGCTAATTCTATGCTGATGCCGCTGACTGAAGCACTATGGGAGAAAATAGAATATCATGGACAGCTGATCGGCTGTTGGTGGACTCTGAACTTGGAGAATTGCTCTCCCCCTCCCCCCACCCTCTCATTGGTGGGGGAGAGTTTGCTGCTGATTTGTAAGTAGGAGAAGTTGGAAAATAAAAACAGCATGGCAGACTTTAACACTGTAAATTGTGAGTTGATTCATTTAAGTTTCCCTTCTTGCTGAGTGACTCCTCTTTCCCCCTTTAGTGAGGAGAGAGAAAGAGCCTGTGGTATGTTAGGTTGTTGGGTGAATTATTTACTTTTGTTGTAATGGAAATTATGGCCTTTTTGGGGGCTTTGCTATTGCTTGGATGGTGTGTGGAGGGTGCTGATGTTCCTGTTACTGAAATAAATGGGGGAGTGGGGGGGACGTTGTTCCATTGCTTATGTGTGGGAGGGGGAGGAGGGAGGCTTTGGAATTCTAATGTTTTTACTGTCACTCATTCCTCAGCACTTTCCTGTTTTTGTGGATGCCTGTGAAGAACAAGAATTTCAGGTTGTATATTGTATACATTCTCTCATATTAAAATGGAACCATTGAACTATCGAACTAACTGCATTACACTTTCTCAGTAACTGCAGTGCTATATGCTAAAGTTTGTCTCTGTTTTTCCCTTTGTACCACCTTCATCTACTCACGTTTGTCAAGTTCTGCATCTCAGTATATGCTACAATAATAAATTAATTGGTTGCGTTAGATTTGTCCTGCTTCTTGTAGACAGAACGTACCAGGGTGATTTTCCATCTTGTTGGATAGATGTTAGTATTGTAACTGTAATGGAACAGTTTGGCCAAGGGTATGGAAAGTTCTGGAGCAAAAATCTTCAGTATTAATGCCAGAATATTGTCAAGGCTCAAAGCCTTACTGTACCAAATGCCTATCATCGTTTCCTGATTACAAGTGTAGGGAATTGAAAGGGTGAAGACTGGCATCTATATTACTGGTGACCATTGGTGAGGGCTGAGATAGATCACATACTTGGCACTTCTGACCGAAGGTTCCTGTAAGTGCTTCAGCTTTCTCTTTTGCATGGATGTGCTGGGCTCTCCCCATCATTGAGAATGGGTATATTTATGGAGCCTGCTCACCATTCGCTGCCTTCATTCATAAATAGATGTGGCAGGACTGCAGAGCTCAGATCTTATCCACTGGTCATGGGATTACTCAGCTCAGTTCACTGCATGTTGTTTATGTTATCTGTTGTGTAATTAGCCCTGTCCTGTTGCCTCACCAGGGTGATTCCTCAGTCTGTAGTATGTCAAGGCTTGCATAAGTCCTTCTGTTAAGCTGAGTGGGGGAAGGTTTCGGAAAGATGTCAAAGGTCAATTTTTTTTTAGTCAGAGTTCCTGGAATGTACTGCCAGGGGTGGTAATGGAAGCACTAAGGACATTTAATAGACTATCAGATAGGAACATGGATGAAACAAATGGAGGGTTATGTAGGAGGAGAGGGTTATGTTAATCAATGGGTGGTTTAAAAGGATGGCACAGCACTATGAGCCGAAGGGCCTGTACTTCATTATTCTGTTCTGTATTCTATGTTCCAAAGGCTTTGAGGTACAAGGAGGACTCTGTCTTACTTCTGTAGCCAACAGTATGTATATGCCTTTTCAAATGTTCATGGAGGCACCTAGCAATGGTAACGTAAGATCTCTCATCAGAGATAATTTTCCCCTGACACTTGTTTTGTGACTTACCTTAATGTTTTTGACTTGCGCTCAGACAGGTGTAGAATACTTCATTTTATGAGGAGCTACAAATGAAAGTAAACATTGTGTAATTTTGAGAAAACATCTCCTCTGCAAAACTTGTGGTGGATAGATGAAGCAGCCTGTTTGATGCCACATTGAGTAAAGAGCTGCCTTGATGTCAAGGGCAGTCCCTCTCATATCAGCACTGAAATTCAGATCAATGAGATTTGTCATATGCGATGAAGAGGTCTGAAACTCAATGCTTCTGACATAAACTAAACTGGGCACAGGTGAGCAGCTTACTGGAGAGTAGCTGCCTCTTGATAGCACTGCCAAAGACACCATCCTTCATTTGGGTGGTGATCAGAGGTGACTGTTGAAATCCCAATAGAACCTTCACATCTGACACATTATTCTCTGCAACTACCATCATCTCCAAAGGGATTCTACCATCAAACACGTCTTTACCTCACCCCCATCTCTGCTTTCCACAGGGTTTGCTTCCTCCATGATTCCCTTGTCTATTCATTCCACCCCCCCCCCCCCCCAATATTCCCGCTCCTGACACATCTCTGATAGTGGAAGAGGTGCCGCACCTGCCCATTTACCTCCTCCCTCATCTCCATTCAGGGCCTCAACCGCTACAGGGACACTACACACTGCATCCGCAAAGGAAGCAGCATTATGAAGGACCCCATGCACCCCCATACAATCTCTTCTCCCTCCTGCCTTCTGGGAAAAGGCTCCAAAGCATTCGGGCTCTCACGACCAGACTATGTAACAGTTTCTTCCCCCAAGCTATCAGACTCCTCAATATCTGAATTCTGGACTGACACCTTGCCCTACTGTCCTGTTTATTATTTATTGTAATGCTGGTACTGTTTTTGTGCACTTTATGCAGTCCAGTGTAGGTCTGTAGTCTAGTGTAGCTTTCTCTGTGTTTTTTTTTTATTACGTAGTTCAGTCTAGTTTTTTGTACTGTGTCTCATAAACCATCGTCCTGAAAAATGTTGTCTCATTTTTACTATGCAGTGTACCAGGAGTTATGGTCAGAATGACAATAAAAGTTGTCTTGACTTGACTTGAAATAGTCCTTCCAGATGAGGCAGCACTTTACCTGCTAATCTGTAGGCACTGTCTGTTGTGTACAGTGCTCCTGATGTACTCTCCTCTGTACTGCTGAGACTCATAGTGAATTGGGGGACTGCTTCATCAAGTACCTCTGCTCTCTCTGCCAGTAGTGGAACTTCCCGGTGGCCAAACATTTTAATTCCGACTCTCATTCTCCATCTGACGTGTCGGTCCATGACCTCCTCTTGTGCCATGATGAGGCCGCCCTCCAACCTGATTTAATGAATATTGATTTCTCCTTCCCGCTTAAAATAAATAAATAAATAATTCCCTTGCGCTCCCCTCTTCCTTCACCATTCCTACCCACCTGGCTTCACCTTTCACCTTCTAGCTATCCTCCTTCCTCTCTCCCCACTTTTTTATTCTGGTGTCATCCTCTTCCTTTCCAGTTCTGAAGGAGGGTCTTGGTCTAAAACATCGACTGTTTATTCATTTCCATAGATGCTGCCTGACCTGCTGAGGTCCTCCGGCAATACGTGTGTGCCTCTTTGGATTTGTATTGTGGTTTATAAATGGAAAGTACAGGGGAAATTTCTTCTTTGCCAGGTGCATGCCAGTGTCATAGTTATAACGGACTGACTTTCCACAACACCTCAATGCCACAGTCAGGATGTTGCTGGGTCTCTCCACCTATTTTTTATTCAGTCGTATCATCTGCTTCTTTTTTGCATCATGTGGAGTGAATTGAATTGGCTCAAAGCTGGCTCTGTGATGGCAGAGATCTCAGGAGTGGCAGAGGGGGATCAAATCCCTGTGCATGTCATAGGAGAGGACAATTAAGCCAGACATTAAAGATATAACTGTAACTAAACCTTCAAGATTTGCCTAGTAAAACTGGATGTGTGAAGCATTTGAGAACCCCTGAACTATTTTTCCCTCTGTGGCTATTTTCTTTAATATTGCTCAAGTGCTGATGATCAATTATTTTGCTTAATGTAAATCTGTAAAGAGAGTGATATACCCAAAGCTGCTTTGAAGAGAAATGATGCTCCTTAAATAAAAGATATAGCTTGCTAGTAAAGTTAACTATACTGCTTTTTTTCTCTCAGGATAATCAGTTACAGAGCATTAACTCTTCATCATTCAGCCATAATGAGTAAATATGCAAAAGCATCTGTCAATACTTAAAGGAACAAATTAGGACTATCTGAAAGAATGCACAACAGAATAATTGAGAGAAAAACTAATTGTGATTTTGATGGTGGAACAATTAGTCAATCAATGAGTATAATTACTTCCATCTGTATGTGCACGAAGAAATGCTTTATGGCAAAAGCTTTGTTTAGTACTGCTTGTCACTATTTTTCTCTCCAGATTGCCCAGCTCTGACCAACAGGTGTCAAAAGAGTGCCCATACCTTTGTTACCTTGAGCTTTCATAGTTCAATTCTGCCAGGGCCAGCTTCTCATCCTTCCTAATCTAACCATTTAAGGAGTTCAGGAAACACACACAAGATGCTGAAGAAACTCAGCAGGCCAGGCAACATCTATAGATAAAGGTACAGTTGATGTTTTGGGCTGAAACTCTTCCTGGTTTTGGCCCAAAACTTTGACTGTACTTTTTTCTTCCATCAATGTTGCCTGGTCTGCTGAGTTCCTACAGCAGTCTGTGTGTGTTGCTTTGATTTCTAGCATCCACAAATTTTCCCCTGGTTGTAAGGAGTTCAAGTGTCTGTATCTTGACCCGAACTTGATTCCACAGCCATATTTCTTCCTGCAGCAGAAGTTTCTCGCTCCAGATTATCCCGCATCCAAGTATAACTACATCCTAACATGTGCTATCTCTTGCTCCTCCAGCACTCTCTCAAGTTTGCTGATTTATGGTGGTTCCTGGCCTTCAAACACTTCAAGGCTTTGCTCCTCCTGGAGCCTTCGCTGATAAGGTTGTGGATTTGGCCCAGTACAACACTGTTAAAGCCCTACCAGCCATTGAGCACATCTACATGAAATGCTGTTGTACGGAAGTAGCATCCATCAGCAGAGATCCCCAACACCTAGGTCATGCTCTCTTCTCACTGCTGCCATCAGGAGGAAGATACAAGAGCCTCAGGACATGCAGCGTCAGATTCAAGATCAGTTACGACCCAACAATCATCAGATCCTTGAATAAAAATGGGTAACTACTCTCACTTACCTCATCATTGAAATGTCCCCACAACCAATGATTCTTTATCTCATTATTTATTGCTACTTATTTATGTTTGCATTGGCACAGTCTGTTGTCTTCTGCACTCTGGTTGAACTTTTATTGATCCTGTTATGATTACTATTCTATAGATTTGCTGAGTATGTTCACAGGAAAATGAAAGTCAGTGTTGAATATGGTGGCATATATGTACTTTGATAATAAAATTTATTTTGAACTTTGAACTTGGAAACTAATCTCCCTTCAAGAGCTCCACTGTTGTGTCACTTGTCTGTTCAGACATCTTTTCCATTGGTTGCTATATCTTTACAGATTTATGCTTTAAATGGTGGCATCCTCTCCATTTTTCTCTCTTCTGAAAATGTACCATCTTGACAAATAATTTTTAAACTGTCAAATGCATCTGTAGTGTTGCCATTTTTGTCTGATTGGTCTTCTGTAAAGTGCCTTCAGAGCTTTTCAGGTCAAAGGTCTTAATAAATGCAAATTGTTTTATTGTGAGACAATTGTGATTAGTGTACTGAATAGTATTCTGTAATGGACAGCACTCTTAATGTGGATGCTTTTACTACAGGTACAATTCATGCTTTTTTTACTTGGATTTAAAACAGAAGGTACCTCCAGCCAACAAGCCAAAACATTTCAAATGTTAAAAGGCGTGGACAGAGTGGATGTGGCAAAGTTGTTTCGCATGGTGGGGGAGTCTGGTTCGAGAGGACATGACTTAATGATTGAAGGGTGCCCATTCAGAACAGAGATGCAAATAAATTTTTTTTTTAGCTAGAGGGTGGTGAATCTGTACAATTTGTTGCCACGGGTGGCAGTGGAGGCCAAGTCATTGGGTGCATTTAAGGCAGAGATTAATAGGTATCTGAGTAGTCAGGGCATCAAAGATTATGGTGAGATGGCGGGGGAGTGGGACTAAGTGGGAGAATGAATCAACTCATGATAAAATGGCGCAGCAGACTCAATGGGCTGAATGGCCGACTTCATCTGCTTTGTCTTATTGTCTTATGGTTCCTTTTCCTGTTAATTCTGAACACTAACTGCTCCCTGAGCAGGGCACCGCTTCTCCCACACCAAATTGCCCCATGCCTTCTATCCTCTCAAACACAACCATCTAAGCTTGTACCCTAGAACTATCTTGGGAATCTTCCCAAATATATCCTGCTATGCCCAATAACTTTGTTACTGAGCCAGGTATGGACAATGGAATCCAGTATGTGTATTTAGAAGGTCCTGCTAAATATATCGAGGGATCCAAAACTTGGAACGTGATAGGATTATTAAACGTTGATTGCCACGAATTTTCATACTCAGGTGGAAGGGGTCCTTGACTCCTTTCTCAGGAGCATCTGAGCTGAAATGACTCTGGATTCTGGGCTTTATAAAACAGGGCAGCTTTTCTGTCTTACTAAGTGGGAGCCACCTGCTCTATTGACCTGTGAGATGGGATTCTGATGTGTGGAGCTGTGTACCAGAGATCCATTCTCTTATGTGTCAGAAGACAATAACATCACTACCATCTCAGGGTAATGATATTGTCAATTTATAATCAAGAAACAAATTTAGATGCCTAATATAGTACATGTAATTTGTTATCAAACACAAGGTTCAGAATAATTTGTAAGTAAAATGACATGGAAAATTAGATGTACTATTTCCAGGATAAAAGCATTTTAATTACTTAGGGGATAAAAAACAACTACTTTTGACAGCAGCACTGACCACCTTATATCAGAAATCAAGTTTAAATACTAGTAGATGAACCCAGTAGCCACTATATTAAGTACACCTGTACACCTGATCTTCAATGTAGTATCTAATAAGCAATCATGTGGCAGCAACTCAATGCGTCACAGCATGGTCAAGAGGTTTATTTGTTGTTCAGACTGAACATCAGAGAGGGAAAGAAATGTGATCCAATTGACTTTGGCTGTGGAATGGTTGCTGGTGTCAGATAGGATGGTTTGCATATCTCAGCATCTGCTGATCTCCTGGGATTTCCACATAGAAGCCGACAGGAAGGCAACAGTAACTGAAGTAACCACACATTACAATAGTAATGTGCAGAAGAGCATCTCTGAACACTCAAGACATCAAACCTTGATGTGGATGGGATACAGCAGCAGAAGACCAGGAATGCACTGCACATGTTGTACATAGAGCAAGAACTTCTAAAACGATAATTGTGAACAAATCTTTCATTTGTCAAATATTTCTTCTCTTTGTCCGGAGGAAATGCATTGTGTGTGTTGCATCCCATCAGGTTTAGGTTATTTGCTGAGTTGAATTAAGCAGACATACTTACTGGATACAAGGGAAGGGAGAACTGTGAAAAACAGAATCTCAAAGTACAAACTTCCATTGCAATTTTTCCATCTTACTTAAATGGAGGGAAAAGAATTGGGTACCCCATGAGGTTATAAACAGGATTCCTGATACTCTAAGAGTTTTTGCTACTGTTTGGAGTAAAACAATTTTGATCTGTATGAAGCATTTGATTAGATGTATCATTGTGCTGGCAGGTACAGCCCAAGAAAACTCTTGAATAAAATCTTTTGGTGCTTTGTGTGTTTCCTGCAGTTTGCTCTGCACATTCTGTATGTTAATTCAGTGTAAATTAGGAACAAGGTATACTGTGCATTCTCTTTAATAGCAGCTAAAACAGCTTCTCAGTCAATTGGGTTCACTAGAGGAAAAGAAATCATCCTCATTAGCAGTGTGAAATTCACATGAAAGTAGTAGTTGCTGCTGAAATTTAGTTTTGTTGACTTCAGTATGAAATCATCAGCATTCAACTCCTCAACTTTGGAATAAGGAAGGTTATTGACAAAGAACTGAAGAAAGGACAAAAAATTTGCCTCGTAGATGTATATCAAGGCGCCTGGGACTGGGAGAATCAAATCACTATTATCCTGTTGTGTACAAGCTATGTTTCCAACCAGAGAAGAGTTTTGTTTTCTTCACTGGTATCAGTTTTACCAGGACTTTTTGATTCAAGCTTCACTCTAATGTGAATGTACTGCCAAAGGTAGGCACTGTCTGGTCATAGAATCATAGAACATTACAGCACAGTGCAGGCCCTTCAGCCCTCCATGATGTGCTGACCCATATAATCCTTAAAAAAAGTTCTAAACTCACACTACTCCATAACCCTCTTTTTTTTTCATCCATGTGCCTGTCCAAGAGGCTCTTAAGTACCCCTAATGTTTTAGCCTCCATCACCATCCCTGGCAAGTCATTCCAGGCACTTACAACCCTCTGTGTAAAAAAACTTACCCCTGATATCTCCCCTAAACTTCCCTCCCTTAATTTTGTACATATGCTCTCTGGTGTTTGCTGTTGGTGCCCTGGGAAACAGGTACTGACTATCCACCCTGTCTATGCCTCTCATAATCTTGTAGACCTCTCATTCTTCTATGCTCCAAAGAGAAAAGTCCCAGCTCTGCTAACCTTACTTCATTTGACTTGTTCTCCAAACCAGACAACATCCTGGTAAATCTCCTCTACACCCTCTCCATAGCTTCTGCATCCTTCCTATAATGAGGTGACCGGAACTGAACACAATACTCTAAGTGCGGTCTCACCAGAGATTTGTAGAGTTGTAACATGACCTCTCTACTCTGGAACTCAGTCCCCCTGTTAATGAAGCCTAGCATCCAATAGGCCTTCTTAACTACCCTACCAACCTGCACAGCAACTTTAAGGGATGTATGGACTTGAACCCCAATGTCACTTTGTTCATCCACACTCTTAAGTAACTGACCATTCATCCTGTACTCAGTCTTCTGGTTTGTCCTTCCAAAATGCATCACCTCACACTTATCCGGATTGAACTCCATCTGCCATTTTTCTGCCCAACTCTGCAGCCTGTCTTTCCTCTTGTAACCTTTGACAACCTGCAGCTCCATCCACAACTCCTTCAATCTTCGTGTCATCCGCAAACTTACTCACCCATCCTTCCACCTCTACATCCAGATCATTTATAAAAATCACAAATAGCATGGGTCCCTTACAGATCCTTGCGGCACTCCACTAGTCACCAACCTCCAGCCAGAATACATTCCTTCCACAACTACACTCTGCTTTCTTCCTTCAAGCCAATTTTTTATCCAAACAGCCAAGGTTCCACTTATCCCATGCCTCATGACTTTCTGGATGAGTCTTTCGTGAGGGACATTATCAAATGCCTTGCTAAAGTCCATGTAGGCCACATCCACTGCCCTACCCTCATCAATTTCTTTTGTTACCTCTTCAAAAAACTCAATCAGGATCCTGAAGCATGATCTTACCTTCACAAAGTCATGTTGACTAACCATGATTAGACTGTATTTCTCCAAATGTTCGTAGATCCTATCCTTAAGAATCCTTTCCAGACCACCGAAGTAAGACTCATCGGTCCGTAGTTCCCAGGTTTCTCCCTATTACCTTTATTAAACAAGGGAACTACATTTGCCATTCTCCAGTCCTCTGGCACTTCCCCTGTAGCCAAAGAGAATTCAAAGATCGTAGCTAATACTCCAGTGATCTCTTCTCTCAATTCCCACAACAACCTGGGGTGTATCATATCCGGCCCTAGGGATTTATCAATCGATGTTTTTAAGAAGATCCAGCACTTCTTCCGTAATCTCCACATTGTCCAGCACACAGGCCTGCTTTATTTTAACATCACCCTGATCAAGATCATTTCCACTTGTGAATACTGAAGCAAAGTATTCATTTAGGACCTCCCCAACCACCTCCACTTCCAGGCACACGATGCCCTCTTGCCCTCTTTATCCTTTAGTAGTCACACCCTCCTTCTCGTCATCCTTGTAGTTTGATTCTTTATTGACACCACTTATTTACACCAAGGCTGTAAAGGTGCTTGTGGTTGAGTCATTGTGAAGAAATCTATGTGGACCTCTGGTGAGCACTTATTGGTGTCTAAGCATTACATGATCAAGTTGTCAATAGCAATTTACTTTATTTTAATGATAATGAGAATGATAAATGATTAATGATAAAGAAGTAATGGTTGGATTAGATTTTTCCAGTTTTTGAACAAAGCCGTCAGCCTGTTTTCTTTTCCATGATTGGAGGTAAAGGAAGGATGTTTTTCTGACTTACTTCATGTTGCAGAGATCAGTACAGGGACCCATGTTTGTGACAGATGTGAATGTAAGAAAGATGATTAATCAGTGGAGTTGAGAATAGTGAGAAATGTTGTCTCAGATTATAGGAGGTATAGATCCAAAGGAAAACTGGGTGGAATATTGGCAGATGGAATTTAATACAAACAAGTGTGAAGTAATATCTTCGGAAATACAGAGTAGAGTATATGAAGTACATAAAAGAGTGTTAAGAATGATAATTAACAGGTGATCAAGTCCATTGTTCCCTGAAGGTTGGGATGCATGGTACTGAATAAGGCACATGCCATATTTGCTCTAATAATTCAAGGAATGGAATATAAAATTTTGGAGACAACATTGTTTAGCTGGCACTTGGAATATTGAGTGCAGTTCCACTCACCACACAAAGAAAGATGTTGTCGCAATGGAGAGACTGCAGAGAAGATTCAAAGGGATATTGCTTGGATTGGATGACTTTAGGTATGAGAGTGATGAGTTATTCAGGGTTTGTTTTCCTTGGAGCAAAGGGGAATGAGGAGTGACCTGATAAACGTACATAAAATTATCAGCAGCTTAGATAAGATAGATGGTCAGAATCTTTTTCCCAAGACAGGGGTATCAAGGAAGGAGCCTTAAAGAAGATTTGAGGGGAAAGTTTTATACACTGAGAGTGTTGTTATCCGGAACTTATTTTAGAGAGGAGATGATGGTATGTGTTACAGTCACTGTTTTTAGGAAACATTTTTGACAAAGTCCAAAGTTCAAAGTAAATGTATTATTAAAGTACATTTTTGTCACCATATACAATCCTGAGATTCATTTTCATAAGGACATATAGAGTAAGAACAAGAAAAAGAATAGTTTCAATGAAAGACTGCAACCAAAAGGAGGAAAAGATGACAAATTTTACAAAAGCAAAAGAAAAAAAATAATAACTATTTTCAAAAAAAATATAAACATGAACTTTGGACTGGATAAATGCAGAGCATTAAACATAAAGAAAGGTGCAATAGAGCTAACAGAATATGTAACATGTTCTAATGTTTCACGCTAATGTAATGGTTTCCCCATAGCAGCAGTGTTCAGGTTATGACTACCAACAACAGGGACTTTGGAATGTGCCCTGGCCAATGAGGGGAGATATTTTTCTTTCTTTCTTGTTGTTCCGAGTGAAAGTTTTGCAAATGTTTGTTCGGTGGGAGATGGAGAGAGACGATGCCAGAACAGGGAAGTCGTAGTCTGCAGGAAGGAGCGGACTTGGAATGTGGTTGGGAGTTGACGCCCCGGGGGAAGATCGATGGAGAACTAACAGACGGGAAAAGAATGATCTCCAACGTTGCAGACTATACTGTTTCACGAGAATGGGCCCTTTTTCTTTTCTGTTTCTTTACTGCCCTATAGTCAAATTAAGAATTATGAAGCTTAATTGTTTAATTGCATATTGTGTACTGTTTGTTGTTTCATTGTTCTGATTTGTAATGGGAAAACATCACGCAGCATCCACCTAAACAAGATTTCTCAAGTTTGGCTGGGCCAGAAGCTGACTTCCCCTACAGTAAGATGGATGAATATGAAACGTATAAGTATCTGAAATATAAACAAACAAAGAAAATAGATCAGAGTGCAATTAAGGAAACACTTTGGAAAGAATTTATTTCAAGGCTTAAGAAATTCTGCCAAACACAGCTCAACATTAAAAATATAGAAAGACAATAAATTCTTTCACTACACCTACATTAAGGTACTCTTTTTGCAAATATACCTAGGTCCAAAACAAATCTGGAAAATATACAAAGAAACATAAGAACTGAAATGACAAATTTCAGAAAACATTATGTACATTTGAATTTGCTTAGATTAACTCTACCTAGGACAGAAGGGGGAAGAGGAATAACCCTTATAAAATTCTACACAACAGTCAGATAAAACTTCTGAGGATATATTCTCATCAATGAAAACAAGAATCACGCAAGCACATGCAATTCCAGTAAGAAGTATACACCACTAAGCTTAAATGAGAGCACAACCCAGAAAAACAAAGACATTTTCACTATTGAAGAAAAAGTTGACCGGTAGAAGAGCATGACCTTCCATGGAAGACATCCCCACGATCTGAACAGACCAAATGTAGACAAAGAAGCATAATAAAAGACCATAAAATTGAAGATGATAAATGTAAAAAATGCCAAGAAGAACCAGAAACAATCCAACACATATCAGGATCCTGTTGCAGTTTAACACATTCTGATTACCAGCACAATCAAGAGGCAAACATCATTCATCAAAATCTTGTTTTAAAATACAGACTCATATACCTTACTATAAATACAAGCCTGATCCAATTTTAGAGTCAAAATATCATAAATTATTTTATGACTGATCAGTAATTAGAGATAGGACAATCTATAATAACTGTCTCCATATAATAATACAGAATAAACAAGCAAGAACAACTTATTTAATAGATACAGCCATTCCAAACATACATTAATTACAGAAAACAATGTGAAAAATAGCAGAAAAATGCTGAATTAAAAGAGGAAATTAAAAGACTTTGGAATATGAGCATGGTATATGTTATCCTGATAGTAATATCTACAACCGATATCATCCCAAAGGCATTACACAATAGCATTAAACAATTAGGGCCACAGCAATATCTATGTAACTCTTCAGAAACCCAAAATACTAAACACATGAGAAATACCCAAAAGTTCCTAACAATTGGCAAATTAAAATGCTTGGCTATGTCTGTAGCTAAGGTTTTACCGGCTTGAGCGGAGGAAAAACTAAATAAATAAATAAACAAACAATAAATATCAAGAAAATTAGACAAAAAATGCTCAAAAGTGAATCAGTAGGTTGTGGGAACAGTTCAATAATAGGATGAGTGAAGTTGAGTGATGTTAACTCCTCTGGTTCAGGAGCCTCGTGGCTGAGAGATGATAATTGTTCCTGAATCTGATGGTGAGGGTCCTGAGCTTCTTGTACCATCTTCCTGAAGGCAGCAGAGAGAGGAGAGCATTGCCTGGGTGTTAAAGGTCCTTGAGGATGGATGCTGAGATTCAGAATCACAGCTGAAGATTTCTAAAGTGACACTTCCTCACTTATGTTTCTCTGTCTGCTACGCTACTTCAAATATTCCCATTCAGATGAGGGGAGAGAATAATCTGGAATGCTAGCTTTTTATGATTAGGTGAAAATAATGATATCAGCTTGTGAACATTAAGTCAATGCTGGCATCGGTGTCTAGATGTTGAAGATTGACTTCGCTCAGTTTGCTTTATCATAGTCAATAACTACTTAATGCCAAAAGATCTGCCGAATATCTGTTTCACAGTTAACTGTCGAAGCAATGATGAAGCAATCCATTGTTGTGGATCTGATATCTCATAACGGTCACAGTAGAAAAGGACGCCAAACTTTCTTCCCAAGAGGATCTTTTCTTTGATTCAGACAGCTCGCTAGTTTGCAAATTGGTGCAATAGCAGAAAATAAAGTGTAGGAATATATAGCTCCCTAAGGAACTGGCCTTTGAAGAGTGGTTGAGCACATCAGAACTTTTGTTATTGGAACATAGAGGAACAAGGGGCATAGGCAAAGCTGCACAGCCTTTTTTCCAGAGATGGGTAAACAAAAACTAGAGGACGTATGCTTAAGGTGAGAGGTTTAATCAGAACCTAATGGGCAACATTATCAGCAATATGGGGTCAGTATGTTGAACAATCTGCCAGAGGAAGTGATTGAGAGAGGTACACTAAAAAGATTTAATAGGCATTAGGTTTAGAGGGAAATCAAACAAAAGTAAGACCAACACGGTTGGGGATATTAATTGGTATGGATGGATAATATGGTGTTTGTCTCAATGCTGTACAATTTGATGATTCTTCTTAGGTGACTCATGAGGTACCACAGCAATTGGTGCATCATCCTCAATGAATCACAATCTCTGTCAGCACATCAGCAGAAGGGACCAAATGTAGCATTTTCAAGAATACCAATAACTTGTAACTAAGTGGAAATGTTTGTAATGCTGAGGGTCCAAAGGAGCTGCAAGAGATAGAGGAAAGCTGACTGAGTGAGTAGCAACATGGCAGATGGAACACCATGTGAAAACCTGTGAGGTTATCCACTTGTATAAGACTGTAAGTCATAGGAGCTCTGCCTTTTCCTCCATGGCTAACCTATTATCCCTCTCAATTCCGTTATTCTCCCCATAACCTTTCATCTCCTATACAGGGACAAAAAGAAGTTGGCAAATGTTAATATTTGAGGAGATCTTGTAGAGTCACTGAAAGGTAAGATGTAGGTGGAGCAATAAAAACTGAAAATGCTTGAGAAACTCAGCAAGTCAGGCAGCGACCGTGGAGAGAGAAACTAAGTATTGAAAGTCTTTGATCTTTCCACAGCTGCTTTCTTACCTGCTAAGTTTTTCCCACATTTCCTGCTGTTATTTCAGATTTCTAGGATCTATTTTTTTAAGCAGTTGCTATCAAGAAAGTGAATAGGATGTTGAACTTTGTTACTAGAAAAGACTATAATTATAGACGGCCTTCAATATCAAAAAAAAAACTGTCTCAAAGAGTGTGCAGTGAAGATTCATCCCTCTGGTTCCAGAGATGGAAGATCTGTCATATGAAGAAAGATTTTGTAGGCTAGGATTCAATTCTTTGAAGTTTAGAAGAATGAGACACATAAAACCCTTAGAGACGCATCGCTGTTGTTAAGGGATGTATCTCTCTCCTAGCTGAGGACTTTAGAATAGATGTAACTGTGTCAATCACAGCCATTCAGGTCAGATTATGTTCAAAACCACCAGCTTCTGTGTGAAGAAATTTTTCTTGTTTTCAATTATAAAAGAAATTTAACAATGTACTGTAACATTTATATTTCATTGTAAACTGCATATTCTGTATAGCATAGAAACTGGCTATTCGACTTAACAGGTTCCAATTCATACTCGACACTACCCTTCACCTGTCCTACCACATCTAACCTCTTCAAAATAATATTAGTTCCTTTCCCCCATTCCTGTTTATAACATAAATCATAATCAACCAGACATTTGTCATGCGTTATGCTTCTGGTAAAAACAAGGTAAAAAGATTTATTTTAAATTTAAATCATATATTTTTAAAGTTTATACTTCATCATTTGATCCAGTCTTTTACTTGTTGCCATATTTAGCTTTATAAAAGTATAAAGGTCTTGTTTGTTACTGTGATTAATCTTATGCTTGTTTCTTGCACAGAAAACATTCCTTCATTCACTTATTCCGTTATCTAACACTAAATCAAGCAAACAAAACCTGGGTATTAAGATAACCAGAATCACCTAGGATTACATCCTAAATTATCTCAAACACTAAAGTTAATATTTTAAGTATATCAGTAATCTCCTTATTTAATAAATCAAACTATTTAGAAACAAGAATAGCAATGCCAATTTGTCTCAGGCCCCTGCTTTTTTCCTATTTCCGTCTCTTTCAGTGTGAACCACTCATGTGAATTATATGTTTTTGTGCTGATTGTCTGCATTCAGTCAGAGCAGAACATAAAGACCTGCTGTTCAATGTCTCCACAACTACATTTTCCTCTTGTATCACTTCTGACATTGCATGGCTTACAATTGTTCCCTTCAAGTTTTCCAGCGACTTTCAGCTCTGATAATTCTCATCCCCATCAACTAAAATGATTCAATACCCATCTCTGCCACTCAATTCTCTGCTCTCTTCAATCTTATTTCCAAGTCTACATTCACAAATGTAAGAATACGCTTTCTGTTGTGCCTATCTGCTATCACAGCCGTATAGTGCAATTCTTTCCATAGACTTTATCTTCTGTATCTTCACACATACTTTCTCAAATAGAGAAACCTTCAGTCTGTGATCAAACTTGTCTGCTTTCTTTAAATCATAAATGTGCCAATGATATATTATTTAAGAATTTAGTGTAAGGAAAGATATCCCTTTTCTCCATTCAGATTGCAGAACTCCCAAGAAAGAAATAGGTAGAAGATATACAACATGGTTTAGGGAATTTGTGTGGGGACCAGAATATAATCTTTATTTAAACATCAGACAAGCATCAGGCATCAGACAATGAATCTTATTTCCCCACTTTCATTCTTTTCTTCTGCACTATTATTTTTCACATTCCTCCTGGACTGTTTGATTCTCTTCTTTCCTTTGATAAATTTTGGAGAACAGTTTCCAGTTAGAAGTATTCTCACTGATTCATGCCAAGCTCCTTTCCTTTTTCCACATGAGAAATTACTGCATGTTTGTTTCACTTTGTTGTAATGTTTCGAAACTTCAGGAACTAATTAAAAGTAAAACATGTGAGCCTGGAATACTATTTTCTCTTTAGTGAGGCACCTACATATGATGTGGCGATGTAATTCATGAACCTTGTACATACAACCATCATAAATTATGTAAATGAAGAATACTTAAACAAGCAATATATTTACAATATTATTCAAATACTGAATGCACTCCATTCCTCTCTGTTTATCCATAAACTCCAACTTGATATAGAATGTATTTCAACTCAAATATCTAACATATGGCAAGATATATCAGGTACAGCACATACACACAGTATGTTATTAAATACACATACTATATAGAAATCCACAGAACAGCAAATTTTAAATTGTCCCATTCATACCTAAAGTTGTAATTGCTGTGGAGGATTCCTTACACTTATGGGATAATGTCTTTCCTGATGGGGTGGGGGGGGGAGGTTCACTCTGCTTGGCAGGTGAGACTTGTGGCTATGAAACAAAATAATCTCAGGTTCAAGTGGTTATAGGTGTTAACTCTGGAACTGCAGGAAGTGCTTCTTTCAGCTCTGGACAGCTTTGATCTCTCAATTGACTGTGCTTTCCTCAACTGATCGGTGTATCTTCTTCAGATGACATCAGACACAATCTCCACTGTGTAGGAGAGTGATCCAGTTCTGTCCTTAATCTTTCCAAGAACCAGCTTCTCATCACCTCCATAGTCCCTCACCAGGATTGCTAGTCCAGGAGTGAAACATCAAATCTTCTTGTTTGAGGAGCCCTCAATTTGTCTCAGCTCTTTGTCCTGCATCCTCCTTCTGTGATTGTGTCTATGGAGATCCAAATATAAGTACAAGGGATGACCCAGGAAGAGCATAGCTGGTGATATATTGGCTGTGGAAGTTTTCTGCATTGTGATATACAAGGAGGAATTTGGCAAACTTCTGATTCAGTGAATTGCGATTTGCTGACAGTGCTTGCAGTACATTCTTTAGATTGTGGACAAATCATTCCACAAAGCCATTTGTAGCTAAGTCATATGGTGCAGATGTAATATGTCTTATTCCATTCATTTTCAGGAATTATTAAAACAGTTCCACAACACACTGACTATGACACCGGAATACTAGTCTTTGAGAAGAAGATTCCCAACACATCACAAGTGTGTGAGGTGGTAGTGGAGGCTATTGTGAACACTACTGATCAATTGATAGCTGTACCAACAACTACCAAGAAATTTGTGGCCACGCATAGTCCAACAAAATCTACAGAAATCCTCTACCAGGACAATGCAGACTATTCCCAGGGATGGATAAGCACTGCGTGGCATCTTTTGGAAAGGCTGGCGTCCCGGACAGTGCATGGAAAGTTGCTTGGTTAGATGATCTATCTCAAGCCACCACACAAATCTTCAAGCCACTGCTTTCTTTTTTACCATTCCTAGATAGGTGGCAAGTAATTCCTCCAGCATTGTAGTTCTTAGCTTGGATGGTACAACAATCCCCACATAAGGCAACCATCATTAAGGGCAAATTCAGCCCGGTGTTATTAAAAATGTGGAAATTATCATTTCTGCTGCACACTCCAACCAGTTTGGGAGGCCATGTAGAGCTGAGACAGTGTAGGGCCTTATCTGTTTTCCCTTTGGATCACCTCTGCAGTAATATGGACACTTCCAATTAGCATTAGAGAGAATATGTCAAGGAGCGTCCTCTTTCTAAATGTATCAGGTATTTCTTTTTCAAAAGGTAAATAGAACAATCCACTAATATTTCCATGATTAGACATCATCTTGAATTTGATATAGCAATTGTGTTGTAATGGTCTGAATTGGGTTCCCTTTAAATTTACCTAGTTTGTGTTACGATCCGGACTGTTGACTCCTTGTTTCCCTGTTTTCCTGTGTCAACTCAGGCTTGGTGATTATAGGCAATTTACTCTCGATGAAACAGGTAGTTTATAAGTCTCCGGCTTCAGACGTTCGGGGCAAGAGCGTTAACGAAGTCACTGAAGCCAGTGCGAGGCAAAGTCAATTAGCCGGAGCCAACTAAGTTTCTCACCGGAGCAAGCCAAGACTCCTCCCGAAGCAAGTGCCAGCAAGCTGCCTTCCCTTGCCAGAGCAGGTCCGGGCAAGGTTATCCCACTAGGGTGAGTCAAGAGCTCCCGCTGCTTGGAGCAAACTCGGGCCCAGTTATAGTACCGTCCATCGTTGTGTGGTCTCATATCCAACTCAGTAGGCAGGCCATTTGCCGCTACTTGAATGGACTGTCGTTGTTTTGTCATCTCGTATCCCGCTCAGTAGGCAGGCCATTTTCTGCTACTCAAGTGGACTGTCGTTTGTTTTCCGCGTATGAGTTCCGGCCCCATGTCCTGTCCCAAAGGAGGGGTCCTAACTCTGTGTAAAGCCCCAGGCCTACGTCCTGTTCCCAAGGAGGGGTCCCGGCTCTGTGTTTGGTGTTCCAAGTATCAAGTCCTTGCTCTGGTGTTCCAAGTATCAAGTTCAAGCACTGAGGTCCATGTTCCGTGTCCTGGCTCTGATTCCCAAGCTCCAAGTCCCAGCCCCCAGACCCTGAGTCCCAGCCTAGTCCTGGGCCTGCGTCCTTGTCCATTACGCCTATTCTCGCTTCCTCTTTGCTCTCTTTGATTGCTCTCTGTTCAATCCTTGCATCACAGCTCTCCTTGTAAATAGTAATAAACTCTATTTAGTTAACCTTACAAAACGTGTCTGTGTCCTGCATTTGGGTCCTCCCCCAGCACCTTTGCCCCCCTACAATTAAATAACTAACACAAAAACATTATACTTGTTCACTTACTTATTGAGAAAAATGATCCAATATGCATGTATTTGTTGAAAAAGTATGTGAACCTCTGGATAATGCCTTCTATAAAAGTTATTTGGATTCAGGTGTTTCAATCAAAGAGATGAGCTTGGAGGTGTGGGTTGTAGAGGTCCCCTTCCCTATATATATAAAAAAAACACACACACAATGTTGAGTAAACAACAGAGCCTGCTATTCTCAAGAAAGATCTGTTTATATGCACCTTGACTCTATCGAAGCAACTTTCAGAGGAGCTTAGAAGATTAATTGTAGGGATGCATGAAGCTGGAAAAGATTACAAAAGCATTTCTAAAGACCTGAGTGTTCAACAGTCCACAGTAATAGAAATTGTCTACAAATGGAGGAAATTCAGTATTGTTGCTACTCTCCAATGGACACACCAATAGCACAACATGCAATGCTGAAGGAGGTGAAAAAGAACCAAGGGTAACAGCAAAAGACCTGCAGAAATCAGTGGAACTTGCTAAAGTCTCTGTTCATGTGTCCACTATCGGAAAAATACTGAACAGGAATAGTGATCATGGAAGGACACTATAGAGGAAACCACTGCTCTCCAAAAAAAAACATTGCTGCACATCTCAGGTTTGCAAAAGACCTCCTGAATGTTCCACAACACTTCTGGGATAACAGGTGAGAGAAAAGTTGAAACTTTTGGCAGAAATGCAGACCACTGTGTTTGGAGGACAAAGACCACTGCACACCAACACCAAAACCTTATCTGAATTGTGAAGTGTGCTGCAATGAGCATTATGCTTTAGGGTTGCTTTGCTACCTCAGAGCCAGAAGAGCTTCCAGTTGTTGAGGGAACAATGAATTCAGATTTGTATCAAAACATTTTACAGGGAAATGGCAGGGTAGCAGTGTGTCAACTGAAGCTTAATTGGAAGTTGAATAATGCAACAAGACAATGATAAATAAACATGAGATGAAGATTTCTTGAAAGGGCGGCCATTTGTTGTGGGAATATTCCAATAATGGGGCAAGTGAAGTTGAGTGATTTTCTCCAGAAGCATTTGAAAAAACACAGCACTGAGTTGATGATGATATTAAAATCACTACAGATCCAAGAGGTCCAACCCTCTTGGCTTCTGAGACCACTGATTTAATTTAAACCACTGGCTGCACAATGCTGGCCCTCCTGTTTTTACCACATACAAGTCCAATATAGCTTGTTGATTCTTGTTTCTTACTATTATTTGTGTCACTTCCACAGGCATTATCTGTCCTCCAGTATAAGTTCTTAGCAGGATTTCTGTAGGCTTCAATTCAGTATCTTTAAAATGTCATTCAGACCTGTGTTGAGCAATCTCTAAAGAGCCGAGCCATTGTCTAAACTATTTTAATTAATTTGGTGTTTACTTCTGGTCTAAGCTTAATTATTGGTCTCTTGTTAGTTTTCACATTGTAAATCTCAAGGCTTCTCTGTCCTGTGCCACTCATATCATTATCATATTTTTCATCAACAGTATGGAGATTAATGTTCTTTTTGAACCTGAAATTTTTATGTTTCTCTCTTTGCAGTACTATCCATTTATTTTTGTCTGTCCAGCATGCTCTTTGAATGTGTTACTGCATTTTCTGCAAGTCTCGCCTTTGAACCTGCATTGGTCTGGTGTAAGTGAACCCCTGTCAAAAAGTTAACACCATTTGTTCAGCCAGGCACATTTCTGTTCAGACATACCAATTTTGTTCACCTCATTTTCTTTCCTGACTACAACTTAATTGCGTCTCTGGCTGCTATTTCTATCAATACAGCAATTTCAACTGCTCCTTTAAGTATGAGTTGTGCTTCAATTGGGAGCCATCTTTGAATCCTTTCTTGTAAGATTCCACAAACTAAGTGATCACTCAGTGCATAATTAAGCCTATCACTGAACTGCCAATGCTCCGATATTTTCTTCAATTCACGAATGTAAGCTGAATGGTCTCCTTCCTTTGATTCCACTTATGAAACCTAAAGTGTTCTGCAATTAATGATGGCTTTGGTTCTAAATGTTCTTGTTTGATGTTCATGATATCAGCAAAGCTCATTTTGGATAGTTTGTTTGGAGCAGTTAAACTTCTAAGCAAGCTGTTTGTTTTCCCACCTATTGCACTCAGAAATACTAGCAACATACACAAATACACTCATTTTGCATTGGCTGTTTCATTTGCTTCAAAATACCTTTCAATTCATTCAGTATGTATCACCCGGTTATCTGATTTTTTAAATTCATGTATTATTATCACTTGGTTCTTAATGTTTATAAATCAGTTGCATATTTTCATCCAGAATACTTGTACAAGTGGCCTGGAATACTTGTATACTTAGTTTTTCTTTAGTGAGGCATTCATTCATGATGTGGTGGCATAATGACCTATTCCATTCACAAACTTCATATAACCCATAACGAATTATGTGAACAAACAAAGAATGTTAACCAAACAATGCATTTGCAATATTACACAAGTATTACCAAAATATTGAATACACTGCATTTTTTTTCTCTCAGATCGCAAAGAAATAATCATTAATTATTTCCGGTTTTGTTTGGAGATTGACTAATACCCCATCTCAAAAATACACTTTCTAATGATCTCCAGTGAAGGACTCAATTTCCCTTTGGTAAAGTGCTGCAGTCACCACTTCATCTACCACAGTTCTAAATGTACAGAAGAAACCCAAGCTATAACTGCACAAAATCTGTCCCTCGATTGAAAAATAATTCTGCTGTCAAAAATTGTCTACTACAGCTTGCACGCTCCTTGTCATTTCTCCAGCTTCCAAGAAACATTAGCAGACGTGTAACAGCTGTTATCAATTCTACTAAAAAGAGTTTTATATCTTAATTGCTGTCATAAAATGGCTCATTTTCATCACCACCTTCACTAGTAAGCAAGCTGTGAAACTGGTGATATGGAACTCACTGAGGTTTTTGATTACTTGTTAAGGGTAAACCTTTACAACAATATAAGCCTACTTTAAGTTTAAAGGTCATATTTTTGTCTTTCCAAATAATTTTCATTTTTCTGGTTTCAATGGTGTCTAAGGAATTGTAACTAAAAAGATGGGGTTGGACAAAATCGTTTGCAGATGATTGTAGAAAATGAGAATGAAAGAAAGCCTGCTAATTAGAATGCACTTGCAATAATGGTCATTTTGTGCTTTCAAGCAGCTAAATTGGCACTTGACTGATAAAAATGAATGTTCATTTGGTTAATGGACATATCTGAGAGGAAAAGACACCCATTTAAAAAAAGCAAGGATTGGATGTTTCACTAACTGGTATTTTATAGTCACCAACAATCTTTAGAGATGGGGAAGAAGAGGCTGATGACAAACTTGTACCAGATTCAGTGACCAACATTATCAAGCAAATCCACGGAAGATTTGGCAATGCCACAGAGCAAGTGCTTGATTGAAAATTATTTAACTGAAGCTAAGCACTTAAGTAACTTAGAAGTCAATATAAACATCCCTGCAAACAATGACCTTTGTCGTTCTTTGTTATTCATGCATTATCATCTCTGGTCTTTACTTTTATTTGTAGCTGATAACCCACACACAATCAAACGTCAATTTGGGTGAAGAGACTAACATTTGGTATGTGCTGTGAAACACAATTGGTGAAGTCTTTTTAAGCCATAGATTCTGAAGGTAATCATTGCTGTACTATATATTTTCCTGGAATAACTCATCTTGTTATAAAGTGAATACAGAGTGTTTTTGAAAGATTAAGTAGTTATTACAAAATATTAAGTATATTTCAGTTTGCTCACATATCAATGATTTACTTTGTACATTGTTAACATTCTTAAATGATATCTGCAAATCTTATATTTCTAATACGAAATGTGATTATTTTCCTTTGGAAAATATTGATTCTTACACTCCCAAACAGAATGTTTTCTGTTGAAGCAGCTTTGCTGCATACAAACGAAGAACTCATTACTTTAGTGTGCTTTGTTACTGAATGTGAATATGCATTCTGGAACAGCATGTCACATTAGTCTGAAGGCATTATGGTTTTTCAAGGGTCATTTGGCACATGACTACTTAAGCTTTGTAGTCCAGCCATTAGTTAAATGAGCAGAGACATTTGCTACTCGTCCTGAAGCCAAAAGGCTTATTGACATTTTATGAGTAGGTTAGAACATACAGTATATAAGATGATGCACTAAATCATCTATATTCCAGCCAAGTCAGAGGAAAGTTTGATTCCTTGAATAATCTAAATTGTTTTATAATCCAGTCATTCTGCTAAATTTGCATATAATTCAATAATTGGTAAATTAAAATCATTATTGTCCATCATCTCCTCTGTGCAGTTCTTGAAAGAAGTAACTGCTAATTCTGGAGATTTTCAGTAGCTGATCCCAAGTGGACAATATCAGTCTTATATGGTGTTGGATGTTGAAGGGAAAGAATCACCTGCACACTAGAGTTTATCTGTTTTGAATACTTATCAATGAACAGCATAAAGGGAAAAATATATTGCAGATGCTTATTTCTTATTCATTTTTCCATCCCTTCAGATTGCAGCCAATAGATAATATTGTGCAGCTATGCAGCTCTTTGGACCAACCAGTCCATACTGATCAAGACAGCCCAATCAAGCTAATTCCGTTTTCTAGTGTTTGGTTCATAACTTTTTAAGTATTTCCAATTCATGTATCTCACCAACTATCTCTTAGATGTTGTTATTCTACCTGCCTCAACCACTTGCTCTAGCAGATCTGCTAAACAGCAGAATGATTTTGCAACCTGCATCTGCCTAACCTTCTGCAATTTCCAGGTTATGTTTTAAATTCCTTATAAAATACACCCCAGGATATCATTATAAATTGACTCACATTGTTTTAGGTTGGTGAAAAGCTTATGCCAACATGTGTACCTAACCACAGTTCTGATCATCCTGTCATTGAATTAGCAGAACAGCAAGTATAGAAGATACACGATGTAATGGCACTAAGAGCAAGAAAGCTCATCTTTAGAAACATAGAAAACATATTGCAAAGGACAGGCGCTTCTGCCCACAATGCTTTAGGAAAAAACTCTTATTCCACAGAAAGATTAAGAGAATGTGTTGAAAAATTCCTATGTTTTTGGTAAAATAAGTTCAGAAAAACTATTTCCAAGAGCAATCACGATATAAGAAAATAAGAGGGGAATATTTCAGAATGGTAGAGGAAGTCTAGCCAGACAGGTCTGCCAAAGAACTGGGACAGGCAGAATGATCTGAAGAGTGTTTTTCCAATCCAGAGTGTGATTCTTGCAGCCAAATATGCCATTAAAGAAAAGTCTAATCTGGCAGTATAACAAAGCTTAACTTTTGTCTACAAACAACAGAAAAATTCGACAGGAAACTAAGAGAACAAAATGTGCAAGCTTGTAGGATAATTGGCTACTATAAATGACCTGAATTGCGTAGGTGTGTGGTTGAACCAGGGAAGTTGATGAGAATGTTGACAGAATAAAATGTGATTAGCACAGCATTAATGTAAGAAGACACCTGGTGATTAGTTTATTCTTGATGGGTCGAAGACCCTGCTTTCCTGGTGAAAACAGGATTTCATCCTTCTGTGTCTCTGCATGAGTGGCTGGCTATAAATGAATGCAATGGATATTACATCACCAGAAACTGAAAATATGGAAGAGCTTTGTTGTTCACCCAATGAAGTAATGGAATCATTATAATTAACTCGCCTTCTAGGGTTTACCGATTGTCCTGACCTTACAGTAACTTGAATCAATAAATTGTTCTATCTCTGTGTCCTCTATTCTGGACCATCTTCAATTTCCTATCTGTGCAGCTAATTAATGCTTCAGGTTACCATAGCAACTAATTTGATTTCATCCCTTCTAGCTTAATTCTTTTGATGCAAAGAGCTATATTTATTACAGAGACCAGCTGGACCTTGATAGATTTTTTTTCTGATATTTTAAAATCAGATTTTATATTGTTTCTTGAGGTTTCTCTTTATAAAATGAGGTATACAACACAGACTCATGAATAAAATGATCTGTGTTCTATGATATTAAAATAGTGAAGAAGACCAAACTAATTATAATATTGAAGGTACAATTAGTCAAGGGCTAACCTGACTTTGAAGCTTTAGCCAGTGAGTGAAAAAGTAGACTGTAAAATTTCAATTAATGATTCTACTATTCTGATTTGCATCTCCTCCAGTGTTTTTTTTTCATATTTCCTCCTTTGCCTCTTTACCATCTCCTTTTAATTTGTGCCATCTCTATTTTGCACACTTGATCCATCACTGGCAATTCCTTTTGTTCTTTCCTTCTCTGTTCCTTCCTTTAAACCTGAAACACGTTTTATCTTGGCCTGTCTCTATTTCAGAGTATCTACTATTTAAAATAAAGATGGACTGCCCAATGAATTGGAGATTGGCTGGGGCAGGATGTACGATTGATTGTCAATTGCATTAAAACATTCATTCAATATAACTGAACTGAAGGAAAAGGATAAGGCTGAATTTGTAACATCTTCTAATTAAAAAATGGTAATTTCTTCAGAAAAAATGCAGGGAGTGGAGGATTGTACACACACAATGCACAAAATTGATCTCAAGCTAGTGTAAGGACCAGGCTTGTTTGATGAAAAATTCATCACCAAATTAGGATATGCCAGTCCTATTGAAAAGACCTGAAACATAATTCTTATTTCTGCTCTACAGATGATGCCTGAACTACTGTGTATTTCCAGCAGACTCAGTGGCCACTTTATTAGGTACCACTCATTAATGCAAATATCTAATCAGCCAATCATGTTGCAGTAACTCAAAGCATGCATACATGGTGAAGAGGTTCAGTTGTTGCTCAGGCCACACATCAGAATGGAGAAGAAATGTTATTTAATTGACTTCGACCAAAGAATGATTATTGGTGCCACACAGGGTGGTTTGAGTAGCTCAGAATCTAATGACTGGCTGAGATTTTCACACACAACAGTCTCTGGGCTTTACAGAGAATGGTGCAAGAAACACAGAAAGAAAACATCCAGTGAGTAGTAGTTTTGTGGGTAACAAGTTTTGTTAACAAGTGAGGTCATAGGATAATGGTTAGGCTGGTTCAAACTGACAGGAAAGTGACAGTAACTGAAATAGCTACATGTTACAACCGTGACCAGTGTGCTGAAGACCATCTCTGGAAGCACAACATGTTGAACCTTGAAACGGATGGGCTACAGCAGTCGAGACCTCATATGTCCACTCAGTGGTCACTTTATTAGGTAGGGGAGATTACTAATGCCAACCACCAAGTGTAGCCTTTTATTGCAAAATCTCCACATCTCAAGTACAGTATTTTGCTTTTATTAACCTTTAGAATGTTTATACTACTTGTTTTATATGGATAGTACTATTCAAAGACTTCATTTCATGAATTTCTATAAATAAAGCTGAAGTCAGGTTAATATATGCTTCAGTATAGGTTTCAAGTGACTATGTTATTCATCCTCATCCTTATTTTTAATGCTCTTTTCTTCCTAAACCAAGATTTAATAGACATGCCCTATTCTGCAATGAGTACAATATATATTGCTAAATAAATACTGAAAGTAAAACATTTTCCTTCTTTAAAATTATCATCAGAAGCAAGGATGATATTGATATGATTCAGGATTAATTTTCTGGCTTAAATGGGGTACAGACATTTACTAGCTTGTGGTGTTTATGAAACAGTATTTAGAAATTGGATAATCAATGTCCTCTATCGGGCATGGTGTTGATATAATTTGTGGTCTTGTTTATAGAGCTCTTTTAGTGCATTAGAACCATTAAGAGTCCTTGAATTGCTGTAATTATTGCTTCTATAAAGTTTTGCATTAGGAATTATTTGATTTTTAGTCTGGCAAGCAGCAGGTTCATCTTTAGCTGCTCACACAGATGTGAAAATCATTGCTAATGCATTACCTTGCGCTTCTGTTAGCAGAGTCCCTTAATCAAGCTATGTTGAGGTAATACAGAGTGGTAAAGCACCATTATGGGTCCTTTGGCTTACAATGTTGCTCCAAACTAGTAATTAAATACTAGTAACTAGGTTAATTCTTCCTGTATACACACATCATAATAACTAGTTATTATGTTAGTTAAGTCTTCATGCTGTGATTGAAGTGTTAATGTGAATATGGAGTCTGCAATTTCATTTTCAGTTGGGTGCTGCAGGTGCACAGTTGACTCCACTGGACATCTGATACTGCATGCCATTTGCCACTCATTCAGGAGTCAGTTATTTAGATATTTGAATGCATAGCACTTACATTTTACCAGTATTAAAATGATTTTTATTTGCCAGAGTATGTAAATGTCTGGATAAAACACACACAAAATGCTGGAGGAACTCAGCAGACCAGGCAGTATCTATGGAAAAAATGTGCACTTACTTTTTTTCCATAGATGCTACCTGGCCTGCTGAGTTCCTGCAGCACTTTGTGCTTTACTCAGATCTCTCTCGCTCTCTCCCCCCTCTCTCTCCCCCCTCTCTCCCCCCTCTCTCTCACCCCTTTCCCCCCTCTCCCTCCCCCTCTCTCTCCCCCTCTCTCTCCCCCTCTCTCTCACCCCTTTCCCCCTCTCTCCCCCCTCTCTCCCCCCCTCTCCCCCCCTCTCCCCCCTCTCTCCCCCTCTCTCTCCCCCTCTCTCCCCCCTCTCTCCCCCCTCCCCCTCTCTCCCCCTCTCTCCCCCTCTCTCTCCCCCCTCTCTCTCCCCCCTCTCTCTCCCCCCTCTCTCTCCCCCCTCTCTCTCCCCTCTCCCCCCTCTCTCACCCCTCTCTCACCCCTTTCACCCCCTCTCCCCCTCTCCCTCCCCCTCTCCCTCCCCCTCTCTCTCCCCCCTCTCTCTCCCCCCTCTCTCTCCCCCCCTCTCTCCCCACCTCTCTCCCCCCCTCTCTCCCCCCCTCTCTCTCCCCCCTCTCTCTCCCCCCTCTCTCTCCCGCCCTCTCTCTCTCTCTCCCCCTCCCCCTCTCCCTCTTCTTCTCTCCCCGCCCCCCGCCCCCCGCTGTTAGTCAGGCTCTCCAACTTGCAATTCACTCTCCAATTTCCAATCTACTCACCAAACACTACCCAGCTTCAGACCTTCAGCCTCCACCTGTCTCATTGACATCCAACCCACACAATGGCCTACCAAACTCTAACACATCTGTTAACCTCCACCCATCTCTTCGCCCTCTAACCAAATCCCAAACTTCCACCTCCCTCCAGATCTCCATCTAATTAATTGTATTTTACCGTCCCTAATCTCCACCTGTCTCACCGACCACATGCCTACTTGCTGAACCCCAGCCTCCAACATACACACATGTCCATTTGCCTCACTATCCTTCCTATTTTGAAGATTTTGTAGTCAGCACTGTAGGCTTTCATGTATTTTAAGATTACTGAAGTTACTGATGTTTTTAAATCATTGAAGGGATGTGGGCTTTGCAGTTGAGCCAACACATAGTTCCCTTGGAAAGGTAAAAGTGAGTTGCCTCCTTGAACTGTTGCACTCATTGAGGTGTAGGTGTACCCACAAGTTCAATTTTCAGTTCAAGTTCAAATTTAAATTTAATTATCATTCAACCATACATGAATACCCATAAATATAGCCAAATGAAACTACGTTCCTCTGGGCCCAGGGTGCAGAACACAGTACCAACAGTCACACACATCAAAGGTTCATATAGGACATATAATTATGATAACAGTAAACATACAGTCACACAAAAGAATTATAATGCCCATGTCCCTGAGTGTTATGTCCTGTAGACTGATGGTGCCTGGGATGTTGTGAGCAAGAACTAGCCCCCGGCAGTCCGATCATCATTGTGCCAGTGCTGCTGCAGAGAAATGCAATCTAGCTTGTCTTCCACTGTGAACACTGGAGGGCAGCACTGATGGGAGGGCCAGCTTCCAGTCCAGCATGGACGCCTGCCACGCCACGCCACCTCTGGCATCTCCTCTCCTCCCCTGGGTGGATGCAACAGGCGGCCCCGTTGCATGATAGGCCTAGCCTGCACCACAAATGAGGTCATGCAGCTTCCCTGTCGTCAGTCTCTCCAATGAAACAGTGTGCACGACTTGCTGTGTTCTACATCACCCATGTCCAACAGGGTCTTGCGAGCACAAGAAAAACAACTAAGACAATCACTTGACCTATTTGTTAGTCCACACAGTGTCTCCATTGTCTTTCTGTAGCAGATGGCAACACAGTCCACAAGTCCAACTCCTCCTCTATCGAGCATCTCGCTGATGGGTAACCCTGCAGTACCTGATTACTAAATATTCAGCAGCGTCTTGCAATTGTACAGAAAGACGTAAAGGATGAACCTTTGGTTGGACCTGCATTGGCACTGCAAGTATGTGTGCTGCCATCTTATGACCTCAATTCCAGGATTTTGAACCCACATCTGTTAACATACAGCAATATATTTTCAAGTTAGGTTGGTGTGTGGTTTGGAGAGCATTGTCTTGTGGGTGGGGGGGGGGCAGGGTCTGTTCTTGTGCTTTTACTGACCTTGACCTTCCAGTCAGTGGGGGTTGCTGTTTCAGAAAATGCTGTCTAAGGAGAATGTTAAGTTTTGTAACTTTAAAACATTAAACTAATTCAAAGGAAGACACAGGAGACTGGGAATGTGGGTCTAATTTCATGTTTACTTTAAGCGAGACATACGCCTATCATGTGGTATTGTGCTGATGAATGCAATTCACGCATTTTTACATATAGCGTGTAATGAATTATTTAAATGAACAAGAATACTTAATCAAACAATATATATATATACACACACACAAGAGTACTCAAATATTGTTGAAATACTAAATGCACAACAGAACAGATCTGTCAAACATCGGCAAACTGCACTAGCTTAGATGGGTAATCTTGATCGGTATAGACAAGTTGGGTTGAAGGACCTGTTTCAATGCTGCATTAATCTGGAGCTCTAGAAGCTTTGGTGAGTTGGTGCAGTGCATCCTGCATACCGTACATGATGCTAAAGTGGAAAATGAATAAATAATCATGGTTGGGCACCTATCGAGCGGGCTGCTCTGTCCTGTATGATTTGGAACTTCCCGAGTGTTGTTGAAGCTGCACTCCTCCCGGTAAGTGGAATGTATTCCGTCACACTCCTGACTCGAACCCTGCAGATGATGGACAGGATTTGGGTAGTACAAGGCAAGTTACTTTCTGCAGGATTCCTAGCCTCTGACCTTTTCCTGTCGCTACATTGTGCACTCCAATTCACTTTCTGGTCATTGGTAGCCCGAGGATATTGGTTCAAGCTTTAGCAGCACAGTTAACCAGTACTCTGAGTTTGCTATGAGGTCTGATGTCTTGGTGTGTTGAACATACAGAAAAGATGTAAAAGCATTGGACTAAACAATAGAAGTACAAGCTCTCACTGCTATAATTACAGTCTTACTATTGGCAATCAGATGCATTCATTTCCTTTGTGCGCAGGAGTGCTCAGTCATGTCCTAGGTGTGTTAGACTTTGAACAATACTTTTAATTTAGTTTGGTTATATTTACCAAATTAGAGTTGAAATTATCTCCATTATATCTGCAATATCTCAGGGGTACTTACCATTGTTAAACCATTTTCAAAGGAAGTTATCAGATTATTCAGTGCTGCTAGATCCATTGCATTATTCAGTCCCAGCTGAACACAACATATGCTTTCCAAATGCTCACATGGCATAAGGTATTTTCTAAAAAAAAACACATCAGTTTTCCACGTTGGTCTCCGGGGTACCAAAGGTGCATTGATGGAAGGAAATACATTTTTAAAACCATAATTAATAGGGATTCTCAAATGTCAGAAACAATTCATTCTTAAGATCTCAGAATTAAAAAGAGAAATCACTCAGCTTCAAACTTCGCACAGAAAAATAAAAATAAAAATTCTGGAATGTGGTTTTTCTGCTGATTTCTCCCCAAAGTCAAGAAACAAGCACAAGAGATTCGTTTAACAGAGGATATATCTAGAAGGTTCAGCTAACATTTAATTTTGCTCCTTATTCATGATAATAAGTTCTTGATTTCCTTTAATATTAACTTCCTTGCTCTTCCCACGACGACGGCCGAACAAGATGGGTATCGACATCCGCCACAATAAGGACCGCAAGGTTCGCCGTAAGGAGCCCAAGAGCCAAGACATTTACCTCCGCCTGCTGGTCAAGCTCTACAGGTTCCTGGCTCGTTGCTCCAACTCCCCAACTCCAACTCCAAGGTCGTCCTCAAGCGTCTGTTCATGAGCCGCACCAACAGGCCCCCGCTCTCGCTGGCTCACCTGATCCATAAGATGAAGCTGCCTGGACGGGAGAACAAGACAGACGTGGTGGTAGGCACAGTGACGGACGATGTCCGGACCTGGGATATCCCAAAACTGAAGGTGTGTGCCCTCCGTGTGACAGATGTGGCGAGGCACCGCATTCTGAAGGCAGGAGGGCAGATCATCACCTTTGACCATCTGGCACTGGCTGCTCCCAAGGGTCAGGGCACTGTACTGTTGTCAGGACCTCGAAAGGGATGGAAGGTGTACAGACATTTCAGACCAGCTCCAGGAACTCCACACAGTCACACCAAGCCTTACATCAGATCCAAGGGCCGCAAGTGCGAAAGGGCAAGAGGACGTAGAGCCAGCCGGGCATACAAGAACTGAGGTGTTACTCCCTGCCCCTTGTTAAAATAAAGGACTTATTTCTGAAAAAAAAATTAACTTCCTTGTTCATCTGCAAATCAACAAAGAACAATTTACGTTAAGCACTCACTACTGTCATCACCTTGCTTCTTTCCCCTCTTCCACTGACTCCAACATTCACACGATTCTCACACCAGATACCATCCACCTACTGTTCCAATCTGCCCACCTCCTCCCTTTTGTTTGATTCTATGCTCTACATTCTTTGCCTATCAGAACCATTTCTAGCCCTTTGTTGATTCCACCTACTATCTTCCAGTCTCTATCACAATTTCCATTCCTCCCTCTTCTACATACTGATCATCCTCCTAGCCAGGATCTATTTATTCTTTTCCAGCTCTTGATACATCCCTCACTCTTGCCTCTCTTGAACACCACTCAGATGAAGGGTGTTGAGCCAAAGTATAACTCTCCACTTCTCTCTACAGATGGCAACTGACCCATCAGGTTTTTCCAGCAGATCCATTGCGACAAGGTAAATCAGATGTTATTCTGGTCATGTAGTGAGTTTTCAAGGCTGCACTTAAGCTATCTTTTTTTTAATTGTCTTATGGTCTTATTTCTGTGATTTTATTAACAAAGAAAATCAAGATCTTTCTGTTAGCTCTGTTGGAACAGGAGAAATGGGAAAAGTGGCAAATGTTTTCATGTATGTGTCTATGTGTCCTGAGGAAAATGATTTTAAATGGTTGAATTGAAAAAGAATTCTGAAGCTGTTGGGAATGCTCAGCTGGAAAGAACAACTATTCAAGGACCTCTTTGTCCAAATCAAAAAATACAATGATCTGTTTTCTGGTTTTGTGTCTGAGTTCAGAGATTTAGAACATAGAATAGCACAGCACAGTACAGGCCCTTCGGCCCACTATGTTGTACCGACAATTAAACCCTGCCTCCCATATAACCCCCCCCCACCTTAAATTCCTCCATATACCTGTCTAGTAGTCACTTAAATTTCACTAGTGTGTCTGCCTCCACCACTGACTCAGGCAGTGCACTCCACGCACCAACCACTCTCTGAGTGAGAAACCTTCCTCTAATATCCCCCTTGAACTTCCCTCCCCCTACCTTAAAGCCATGTACTGAGCAGTGGTGCCCTGGGGAAGAGGCGCTATTCCTCTTAATATCTTGTATACCTCTATCATGTCTCCTCTCATCCTCCTTCTCTCCAGAGAGTAAAGCCCTAGCTCCCTTAATCTCTGATCATAATCCAGAGATTAAACCAGGCAGCATCCTGGTAAATCTCCTCTGTACCCTTTCAGATGCTTCCACATCCTTCCTATAGTGAGGCGACCAGAACTGGACACAGTACTCCAAGTGTGGCCTAAGCAGAGTTTTGTAGAGCTGCATCATTACATCGCGTCTCTTAAACTCTATCCCTCGACTTACGAAAGCTAACACCCCCTAAGCTTTCTTAACTACCCTATCTACTTGTGAGGCAACTTTCAGGGATCTGTGGACATGTACCTCCACACTACCAAGTATCCTGCCGTTTACTTTGTTCTCTGCCTTGGGGTTTGTCCTTCCAAAGTGTACCACCTCACACTTCTCTGGTTGAACTCCATCTGCCACTTCTCAGCCCACTTCTGCATTCAATCAATGTCTCCCTGCAATCTTCAACAATCATCTACACTATCTACAACACCACCAACCTTTGCGTTGTCTGCAAACTTGCCAGCCCTCCCTTCTACCCCAACATCCAGGTTGTTAATAAAAATCATGAAAAGTAGAAGTCCCAGAACCGATCCTTGTGGGACATCACTATTCACAACCCTCCGATCTGAATGTACTCTCTCCACCATGACCCTCTGGTTTCTACAGGCAAGCCAATTTTGATGTTTCTGCTGTGGCTTTAGGAATTGGATTAAACTCCACTGACATGTTAATATACTGTACTAATTAATACCCACAGTTGATAAGTGAACTCTACTAGTTAGCAGCCTTACTTACCGCTTTGTACAATGACAGTATTCATAATCATCAGTGAAGTTTCAAGTTCACATAATAATCATTTCCAGCATTTCCAAATTCATGTTTCTGAATTGTTGTCCAGAGATTGCAGAAAATAATCCTGCTATTCCATTGACATCACTTAGCCAACCTTGGTGGTTCACATACCATCTTCTTTTATTTTGCCCTATCATCCTCTGTACCATTTAATCTTTCCTGCCTCCTGACTCTGTTGTGTTCATTTTCTCCTCTCCATCCACAAACATCACTAAATCTATTAGAGACATGTTATTTTTTAATTTCTGATGAAAGTTCACCAACCTAAAATGTCACCTCAGATGTTGCATAATTGACTGAACAATCCCAGAATCCTTTGTGTTTATCTTAATTCCCAGCACTAGCAGTATTGTGCTTCTCTGTGTGAGAAATCAATGAAGACCATATATTAACATCATACCAGAAAGGATAATAGAAAATGTGCATCGCTTGTCTCCGATTCCATTTGAAGATGACAGATTTGTAGCTCATTTCCAATTAGAGTAAAACTCTGTTAATCTGGCCGTCTGTAGACTTTGAAGCTGGCCAGACTCATTGATTTTACAGACTATTAGATGTTACTGCTTTTGATATTCCAAAACACATTTAACACTCTTTTTAGGTGTTCAAGTAGAATATTTAAATTTCCTGTGAATCTGTCGAACTTACAGGGAGCATGGAAAACAGAGTCCAAGTGTGTGTAAAGGGAACAAGAAATAATGTTCTGGTGAAGTTAAAGGGTGTTTGAAAAACAGGTGTTACTGCATGTGAAAGATGTGCAGAACACGAGGGACCATAAATTTATAAAGATGTTGGAAAAGCGGCCTTAGTCTATTGAAATATAGTGTGCGAAATAGGGCCCTGGTGAGTTCAAAGGTAGTGCAGGAAAGAACACTTGGTGAGTCAGGTGGCAAACCATAGGGATCTTTGAATAATCGGGTAGCAGATTATTAGAGTTGTACTGTAGCTGGCCAGGTCCTATCTCTTGCCTAGCATTGTTGATGATATGGTCTGAAAGCAAAGCACACAACATACCTTCCCTCAGGGAGCTTCACATAATGAGTTTCTGTTGAGAATGACCTAGCAATATGCTCTCACATCAGCAAGAGATGAACTCACCAGCAACAGTGAATATACCTGCGTACAAACCCCTGTATATCTTGGGCAAATAAAAAAAAAACGTGCACAATGCTCTGACCCAGGTGTAACTGTGCTCTCTGAGCACTGAAGGTAGAAAATCAAAGATTCAAAGTCTTAAAGTACATTTATTATCAAAGTTTGTATGCAGCAATCAAGCCTGAGATTTGTCTTCCCACTGACAGCCACTAAACGAAGAAAACCATGGAACCCATTTGAAGTAAAATATCAACACCACCCCCCCCCCCACATTAAGTTAAAAAAATCACACAAGCAGCAAAAACAAGCGAGAAAACACAGAATATAAAATCAAAAGAGTCTAAGGATATTCAATTCAGCTCATTTGCTTTCAATCTAGGACCTGCAGGCTGCGCCAATCGGAATCACCCGAAAACAGCAACAGAAGAAAGGTGCAACCAGAAGTACATCATAGTTGGCCAAAGATGCTGGACTCCAGAACCTTCCTCTGACAGAATCAAGGGAGAGAGAGCTCATCGAATGCAGGGATCTCCCTCCTGGGGCAGCAAGTGAAAGGGGGAGAGGGAGACCATCACAGACAGACACCTTCTGGCAGCAGCAAGTGAGAGGCTGGTCAAAGATGCTGGAAATCTGAAATTAAAACAGAAAAGCTCAATAGGTCACAAGGTATCTGGGAGAGAAACAGTCAAAGACATACATCTGAGGCCCAGCATTTTCTTTCTCTAACTCTCCAGCCAAATTCAGACAGTTAAATTCAACAAAGATGCAATTGAAAGTATTTCCAATATTAAAAGAATATTTTAAAAACACTTAAATAAAATACTGACGAACAAAGTTCTGAAGCACTTGTTGAACACACTGAGCACGTACCTACACAAAGCGATATAAAGGAGCCATGCATATTTCTAAAGATTTTTGCTTCCATTATTTCATGAACTTCATGTAGTTTCAAGATGGTGGGTCCTTATGTGCAGCTCCGAAAGGAATCATCAAATACTCCCATTCAGGAACAGTGCAGCTGGCATCCACAGTCACAGCCATGGATACTGGAGAAAGTAACATTATTTTAAGATGTTTAAAAACTTATCGATCCTCAAAACTGGCGGATCCTAGGTGTCAGATTCAGATCGTGAGTGCAGTTCCCCTTTAAAAAAAGGAAGCGAGAATGCATGCTGGTCTGGAGGTGTGATTAAAATTCAGAAGCTTTAGACTATCCTGCAGGTGAACATGCTGTCTCTGGAAAATAAAGCTGAAGACCTGAAAGCAAGATTGCAGTACGATAGAGACATCAGGGACTGTTGTGTACTTAGCTTTAGGGAAACATGACTCATCCCAGCCATTTTGTACACAACACTTCAGCCCAAGGGATTCACCATTCAGTGCAAAGGCTGAATATCTGAGTCTTTTACAGGTAGAGGAGGTAGAGTATGCTTCATGATTAACTCATTGGGGTACATAGACGTGACAGTTCTGCTTCAGTACTGCTCAATGGAACTGGAATATCTAGCGGTCAAATGTCATCCCTTTTATCTGCTGAGGAGTTTTGCACCATCGTCCTGATAGCAGTGTACATTCTTCCACTAGCCATTGTCAGGCAAGCACTGGATGAGCTGAACACAGTGAACAGCCGTCACAGAACAGTCCCCTCTGATACCTTCCCTCTCATTGCAGGGGATTTCAAACAGGCCAGCTTGAAGAAGTCTCCGAACACCAGATGTCCACTCTTCTGCAAGATGGCACTGGGTAACCACGGTGACATTCTGCGTGCTGTACACAATACTTCCAAATGTACCTCCCTCTTTTGAATGACTCTCACAGCAATCTGCAGCACGTAATTCCCCTTTAACCACTGTCCTTTTAAATAGGCTTAATTAGCTACAGATTGCATGTTCTTCTGTAGGACCCAGTGGACTTAACTCTCAAGCAAGCACATATGGCACCTTTAAACGGATAAAGTTTCAACACGATGGTTGTATGCGAGGCAAGAGGGTGGAACTTCAAGCCAGGCTGATACACAGAGGAATGAGACCCCCCTCTGCCCAGGCAAGTTGTTAGCAAATGTGCATTCACTGGAGAACAGAATTGAGTGTCAGAGCAATTGGTGCATTCTATATGTAACCGAGACATGCCTACTCCCAGCACATCAGAGTCAAACTTTCTCGATTCACAGGATCAACCAAACTGCTGATTCAGAAAAAGAAAAAAAGTGGAGGTGTATGTTTCATGATAAACTCTCTGTGGCAGTTTTGTCGAACTTCGGTTCCCTCAACTTGAACAACTAACAAATGATATCTGTTCTATTTACCAAAGGAGTTCTCCTCCACAATCCTGACCACAGTTTACATACAACTAGTGGCCAACTATAATCAAGCGCTTGAAACACTACACGATTCTGTCTCCAAACAAGAAACAGTCCATCCTGATGCATTTCAAATCACAGTTGGATACTTTACCAGACATGTTTGAAAAAATCCTTGCCCAATTACCATCAGCATATAATCTGTAGCACCAGTGTTCTCATACATTAGACCACCATTATACTAACATAAGTAATGCCTACTGTTCCATGCCCAGAGCTTCTGCAATTCACATTCAGGCAGAGCTTAAATAGCAAAACTCCAGAGATTAGGTCTTGGGAGGTGGTCTTAGGAAGGAGAGGAGCTGCTGCAGGGTTGCTTTGAGTCAGTGGACTGGGCCGTGTTCAAGGGCTCATCCATGGATCAAAATGAATACACCATGGTTGTCATGGATTTCATAAAAATGGTTGTAGATGAGTGTGTCTCCAGACAATCATTCAGCATGCTCCCCAACCAGAAGGCCTAAATGAACCGTGAGATCCACAATCAGCTGAGGGCCAAATCAGGGGCTTTCAAGTCTGGTGACCAAGAAAGTTACAAGAGGTCCAGGTATGATCTCTAGAAAATCATCACACAGGCAAAGTGGCAATTCCAGACTAAACTTGAATCAATGAAGGTTGCAGGACTTGACTCTTAGAAAATAAAAACAAACAATATAGTTGACAGCAGCAGATCACTTCCAGATGAGCTCAATGGCTTCTATGCTCATTTTGATAATCAAAGCATGGAGGAACTATCACAAACTCCCATAGCCCCCGATAATCCTAAGATTTCAGTCTCTGAGGCCAATGTACAAGGAGCCTTCAGGAGTGTCAAATTGCCCGGCCCAATCAGTGTACCTGGCCAAGTACTAAAGATCTGTGCTAATCAACTAGCTGCAGTGTTCACTGAGATATCCACCTACTTTAAGCAAACTTCATTTATTTCAGTACCTAAATGTGGTAACCTGCCTCAATGACAATCTTTCAGTAGTATTTACATCCACAGTGATGAAGTTTTTTGAGAGGCTGGTGATGAATCATTTCAACTCCGACCTGATAAGTGACTTGGATCAGCTCCAAATTGCCTCCTGGTGCAACTGGTCCACAGCAGATGCCACTTCATTGGCTCCTTCTTCAGCCCTGGAACATCTGGACAGCAAAGGTGTACAGTATACTTCAGGATGCTTTTTATCGACTACAGCTTGGCATTCAATACCATAATTACCTCAAAACTAATAAGCTTCAAAACATTGGCCTCAATACCTCCTTGTGCAATTGGATCCTCGATTTCCTCACTTGCAGAGCCTAGTCAGATTGGATTGGTAACAACATCTCCTCCACGAACTCAGTCAGCATAAGTGTTCCACAAGGCTGTATGCTTAGCTGCCTGCTCTTCACAATTATGATTGTATCACTAAGCACATCTCCAAAGACATATTCAAATTTTTTGATGACACCACTGTAGTTGGCCAAGACAAAGTGGTGACAAATCAGCGTAGAGGAGAGAGATTGAAAATCTGTCTGAGTGGTGCCACAACAACAAAGAGTGTCAGCAAGACTAAGGAGCTGACTATTGACTTCAGGAGTAGGAAACCAGAGGATTACGAGCCAGTCCTCATCAGAGATCGGGAGTGGAGAGGATCATCAACTTTAAATTCCTTGGTGATATCATTTCAGGGGACTTGTCCTGGGTAAGTGCAATTACAAAGAAAGCCCAGCAGTGCCTTTACTTCCTTAGGAGATTGTGAGTATTTGGAATGACAACTAAAACTTTGTTTAACTTCTATAGATGTGTCATAGAGAACCTATTGACTGGCTGTTTCACAACCTGGTATGAAAAAAACCAATACCCTTGAATGGAAATTCCTGCAAAAAGTAGTGGATATGGCCCAATCTATCACAGATAAAACTCTTCCCTCCATTGAGCACAATTAAATGGAGACATATCACAGGAAAGCAGCATCCATTATCAGGGATCCCCTCATCCAGGTCACAATGCCTTCTTGCTATCAGGAAGAAGGTACAGGTGCCTCAAGACCCACAACATTAGGTTCAGGAACAGTTATTAGCATTCAATGATCAGGCTCTTGAATCAAAGGGGATATCTTCATTCAACTTCATTTGCATCATTTTTTTAGACGTCTGCAACCATTCCAAAACCTAATAGTTCTTGAAATGCCCCCACAATCTCTTGAGCTACCTCTTTCAGAACCCTGGGCTGTGCTCCATCTGCTCAGGTGGCTTATCTATCGTCAGACCTTTCTGATTCCCAGGAACCTTCTCCTTAGTAATAGCAACGGCACTTACTTCTACTCCCTGACACTCTCGGCCTTCTGCCATATTGTTAGTGCCTTCCACAGTGAAAATTGCCACAAAATACTTATTCCATTCTTCTTTCATTTCTTTGTCACAAATTGCTACCTTTCTAGTGTCATTTTCCAGTGGCCCATTATCCATTCTGAACTCTCTTTTACTTTTTATATATCTGAAAAAGCTTTTGGAACCCTTTGCCTTTTATCTATCTGAAAAAGCTTTTGGAACCCTCTTTATTATTTTTAGCTTGCTTGCCATCATATTTCACCCTTTCTCTCCTTGTGGTTTCTTGTTGCCTTCTGCTGGTTTTTAAAAGCTTCCTAATTTTCCATTTATTTTTGCTCTATAATATGCCCCCTCTTTTGCTTTTATGCCGGGTGCAGCAGTTCCAATCTTGACATAGGCCAACGCCCCATCAGCATCTCTGCTGGAGTGCGTGCAGTCGTAGACTGTGGCGTGAGGCGGTATTTAAACAGGAAACATGAAAGCCGGGTACTAAGAGAGTCCCCTGTCATCTACTTCAGGTCTTCCTTCACTGTCTGAACTGCCTGCTCAGCCAAACCGTTTGAGGCTGGGTGGAAAGGGGCCGTCCGAATGTGATGAATGCCATTCTGCCGCATGAACTCACTGAACAGCTCACTGGTGAACATCGGGCCATTATCAGTGACCAGAGTGTCCGGCAACCTGTGGACTGAGTTTGTCTATGGCTGAGGAGGTTGTGATGTTGCTCATGATGTGAGTTTCGATCCACTTGGAGTGCACATTCACCACTACAAGAAACATCTGCCCCATAAAGGGGTCAGCAAGGTCTAAATGTAGCCTAGACCAGGGGTAGACTGGCCACCCATGGGTGCAAGGGAGCTGGTTGTGGCATGTTCTGATTGGTCTGACATTCCGTACGTGATTTTACCTTGTTCTTCAGGTCCTGATCCATTCTTGGCCACCAGACGTAGGATCTTGCAAGGCTTTTCATTCGAGACACCCCTGAGTGAGTCTCATGAGTTTCCTCCACAATCTGTGAATGGCCAGGGGGAGGCATGATGACCCTCACCCCCACAGAAAATGCAGCCATCCTGCAGACTCAGTTTAGTCTTGCGTTTGGCATAAGGCCTCAGTTCCTCTCCTTCCACAACTCTGGGCCAACTTTGTAAAAGAAAAGTCTTGACTTGAGACAGGACTGGGTCCCTCTCTTTCCATTGCTTGATCTGGGTTGCCTTTACAGGTGTCTCTGACAGCCTCTACAATGAACACACAGTCTCTGGAGGCACATGTGTAGTAACAGGTAAAGGGAGTCGACTCAGCGCAGTAGCGTTTGCATTATCCCCACCTGCTCTGTACACTATAGTATACTGGTAGGCTGACAATATGAGAGCCCAACGCTGTATCCTGGCTGAGGCTAGCGGTGAGATGCATCTGGTCTCCCTAAAAAGGCTCATCAGTGGTTTATGGTCCATATAAATTGTGAATACAGGTCCATAGAGGTACTGATGAAAGCATTTGACCGCAAAAACAATGGCCAGACCTTCCTTGTCTAGCTGTGAATATCCCTTCTCCGCAGCTGTGAGGGTGCGTGAAGCAAAACCAATAGGCTTCTCTGAACGGTCCCCCATTACGTGTGAGAGAACTGCCCCGACTCCAAAGGGCAAAGCATCACATGAAATGATGATCTCCTTGTCTGGGTCATAATGGACAAGTAGCTTTGCTGAGTGGAGGAGTTCTTTCACTGCCTTGAAAGCTTCCTCCTGCTCTTCACCCCACCGCCACTTAGTGTCATTGTGAAGCAGCTTATACAGTGGGATCCTGAAGAAATTTACCATAATAATTCACCATGCTCAAAAATGATCTGAGTTTAGTGACGCTCTTGGGGCTTGGGGCCTCCTTGATAGCTCTCACTTTGTCCTCCACTGGGCAAAACTCCTCAGCTGTAATTTTGTGTCCCAGGTAGGTCACACTCAGAGTCAGGAACACACATTTTCCGTGTTTCAATCGCAGCCCTGCATCTGAGAGCCTCTTCAGCACCTGTTCTAAGTTAGCCAGATGCTGTCCCTCCATGATCAAAATATCATCAAGATACACTGCTACATGCAGAATCCACTACAGCAAAGAGTCCATTGTCCTTTGGAAAATGGCAGGGCTAGATGCCACCCCAAACACCAGGCAATTGTATTTGAATAATCCCTTGTGCGTATTGATGGTGACATTGCGGTGAACTACGTATACCTGTCTGGACACACCCCCTGCTGACTGCTCCTGTGGCTCCTCCCACAGACGCCTGTATAAAGGCGATCGAGGCCTGAGCCCGGCCTCTCTGTCTCCAGGATGTAGTATGGTGGTCACTCACTGCTTGTTCCTTCTTCCAGTCAATAAAAGCCAATATCTCGCCTTTACATCTTGATGCACCATCAATAACTCACTCTGAGATTCAGTGTGCCCAGCTCGTCTTTGAAAACATCACTATACCACTGCAGATTGTCCTCTGTCATGTGTGTGTACTTAATTTCATGCCAGTTGAGCTGGATTTTGCAAAGCCAATCATGGCCCAAAAGACGGGGCCCACTGTATACGCACTGTAGCCAGCCTGGCTTCAGCCTTTTGACCCTCAGCTGAAATATCCACATATAACACCCCTAAATGAGGTATAGGCTGCCCCGTATAGGTCCTGAGTTTGAGCTTAGATGGTCTGATGGGAGGCAGGTTGGACCCCCGTGTCCTCCTGTAGGTCTCCTCACTAATGACCGATGCAGTAGCCCCTGAATCAAGCTCAAACTTAATGTCTTTTCCCCTGACAGTGACTGTGGCATAATATGGTTCAGGTGGTTCCTCATCCGTTTCCACCCCAAACATATGTGGGCACACGCTACCTCCTCATCTGCTTCTCCTAGGTGGTGTGTGGCTGCCTGAGCCTGCTGAGCTTTCCCCTGCCCAGGCTTAACCTCACCCTTTATGCTCCTGCACTTTTTAGCTAAATGTCCCTTTTTGCTACAAGCATGGCAGATAGTACCTTTGAGTTTGCAACTATTTGCATAGTGCGTCCCTCCACACTGAAAACATTCCACCCGCTTTGCCTGTTTACCAATCTCCCTCCTGATTTGGTTCACTGCCACCGACTGTAAACCCCCATGTCCTTTCTGGATATCCTTAGCATTATTAGCAGCCATCTCCATGGGCCATAGCAATCTCTAGGGCTTTCTTGAAAGTCAACAGTAGGATTTCCTCCAACAAGTGGCATTGTACAGCGTCATTATTAATGCCGCATACTAATCTATCACGGAGCATGTCATCCAACACGGCTCCGAAATCACAATGCTCCGACAGCTGCCGAAGCTCGGATACAAAATCGCCCACAGGTTGACCTGGGTTCCGGACGTGGCTGTGATACTTGAACCGTTGAACTATCACCAAAGGCTTCGGATTGTGGTGATTCCCCATGAGCTTGACCAGTTCATCATATGGAATTTCTCCCGGTTTTCGCGGTGTGGCTAAGTTCCTTATCAGCTTGTAAGTCTTTGCCCCACACACACTCAGGAGAATAGAGCACTTCTTAGCCTCCTCAGTAATTCCATTAGCACAGAAAAAGTGTCCCAACTTTTCCTCGTACTCCGGCCAGCCCTCGTTTCCCTGCACAAATTCACCGATAGTTCCGAATGTAGCCATCTGAATGCGAGGCTCCTTGTCCACTCACAGCTCCTGTTCAAAACATGCCGACACGTCCACAAAACCATTTTGCCTTGTCGCCAAAAATATGTGGTAACTTCTATTTTTAAAAAGGACCACTCAACAATTTCATGGCCAAAAGAACATCTTTATCTGGGATGGCAAATGATATTTACAATACAGAGGATTTCAGGTACCTCGTACGGCCTGGGTGGTGGAACTATTTAAAATGCATACGGGAAGTAAGACCCCCCCTTAAACCCAGAACCAGCCTCTCATTACCAACAGCTTCCAGATTAGTATTAACTTACTTTTAGTAATCTTCACATTACAACATACCTCACCACCAATCTATCCAGATCTTTGTACTTACTCCACTTGTCAAGTCAAGTTCATGCTCAAGTTTATTGTCAAAGGCATACTATATGCCAACAGTGTATAAGTGCCATGAGAACTAACTTTTTGCTGCAGTGGCACAATTACAAATATGAAAAATGTAAGTTAACATAAGCTTAAATTAACATATGTTACAATCCAGCAACAATAAATATATGATTAAAACAGGGTTTTAATAACAAATAAAACATTTATTAAACACTGCTAAAAAAAACCCCAAAAAGTAAACAAATAACTAACAACCGGAAGTCAACTTGATACGACAGCTCTAACAGTTCTTAAAGTGAGAGTGCAAAAACAGTTCTCAGTAGTAGTAATATGAAAGTCCGAAATGATTTACAGTCCGTTAAAGGAGAGGATTTCCTTGATAATAAACTCTCCTTCGTGGCGTTACTGCTGAGCCCAGTCGAAGTATGCTTCGATCAAAGGATTTACAATGAAGAAAACTGAAACGGCTTAAACCTTTCTCTGGCAAAACTTTACCCAACCCTCTGTTCTTCTGGGAGAACAGGAGTTATCATGGGCATAGCTGACAAGTTCCTTCCGAATGAGAGTCAAACAAGGTCAAACCTGCTTTACCGTTGAAATCAACTTTCCTCGATCTTTATCTTCCCGAACTTCAAATCTTCAGTCTCCAGTGACTGGACTGGCAGTATTATGGCAAAACTGCCAGCAATAACCTTTGACTTAAGGCAGAAAGTAGTAAAACTCCACTTTTAAATAAAACTGCGTCATAACATCGGAATACGCAGCAGCATGGAGTCACTACCAAGTTCAACCACGGACTGCCCACATCACAGGGTGGGGTTCTCCTTTTATACCCGGTTGAAAAAAACTATCACATGACCTCTCACTGGCGGGAAAACGACATCACTCCCCCATCACAAGACCATTACCTCATCTCCAGCACAGCTTCAATTACATCATAGTCATGTGACAGGCACAAGATACCCATGGGTACGTAACACATATGTTATACACAACTAGCAGGAAAAAATTCAGATTCAGATTATTGTCATTTAGAAACCACAAGTGTAATGCAGTTAAAAAGTGAGACAACGTTCCTCCGGAATGATATCACAAAAGCACATGATAAAGCAGACTACACCAGAAAATCCATGTAATGTTTGGCAATCTCCAATCCAGAGTCCAGAAAGGTTGCTGCGTATTAATATCGCGCTACCATCTTAGCGCGTTCCCCTGAAAGGATCTCCAATTTCACCAGACAAAACAAGACCAAAAACTAAAGCTACAAGGCCTGCACAAAACCACATAGTTAGAACATATAGTTACAACAGTGCAAACAATAGCATAATTGATAAAAAAAAAGTCCATGGGCACAGTAAAAATAGTCCAAAGATGTTAAAAGACTGTAAGTTCAAAAGAAACCACCATACGTTTTCCACAAGTCCTCAGGGTCCCAATAGACTCGTCATTCCATGCAGGCGGCATGGAATACCCCAGCTATGGACTTCCATGGCGCCGCCCGACTCAACCTCAGAGACACAGCACACACTGAAAGTGCTCCGACCGCAGCGATCTCTGAGTCCGTCGAACCTCCAAGCCTCAGACCATCTCCTCTGGAACAGCCTGTCTGGGCACCATCCTCTGCCGAGCGTATTAAGTCGCACCCGCCAATGGCCGTTTGCAACGCGGCCCTGAGGACTGGGGGCCTGTTCTTCCCAGCAGAGTCCCGGACCTCACAGCAGCAGCAGTACCAAAGAAGGTCTTCTGGGAGATCTCCAGATGTTCCTCTGTGCTCCCACGTCCATTTTCATCCAATTATGATTGCGCACAGCACCCAGATTCACAAATAACAGATAATCAGCTCCAGTGTGGCCACTGCAAGCTGCGTCGTGCTGCCATCTTGGATTAGATAATTGGACAAATAAGCATAATTATATTATTTTAAGAACATGCTCCAAGATAGTGTTAGGAATTTTTAGGCCAGTTCAATAACCTGATAAAATGGCAGTGAGAAAGAAGCTACTGTTGAACTTCAAGATGTTAGTCTTCAGGCTCCTGTACCCTCTCCCTAATGTCAGAAATGAGAAGGGAGTATGACTCAGATGTAGGGTGCCTTATGATTGATGCCACTCCCTGAGGCATCTCCTCTTGATGTTGGTGGGGAGAGCTGTCCCCTTGACTAAAATGGCTGCCCAGCATTCTCTGTAGATTCTTGCTTTCCTGTGCAATGGTGCCCCTGCATCAGGCTTTTCATCAGACAACCTTTCAGAATGCTGTACATGATACATATGGATAAATTTGCTCATCTTTGATGACAGATCAAATCACTTCAGACTCCAAATGACTTATAGTCACTCGCATGCCTTCTTTGTAATTGCATCAATATGATGGGCCCGGAATAGATCTTCAGAGATATTGACATTGAGGAAATTAAAACCGCTCAGCCTTTCTACTTGCTATGCCTTAATGAGGACTGATGTGTGATCCCTTGACTTGCCCAGCCAGAAGTCCACAGTCCATTCCTGACATTGATTGCAAGTTTATCATTGTGAGCCCGATCAATCAGCTGATCTATCGCACTCCTCTATGCCTTCTCTCCACCATCTGAGACTCTGCTGACAACAATTGTGTCATCAGCGAGTTTATAGATGGTGTTTGTTCTGTGGCTAGTGATGCAGTCAAGGGTGATCAGAGAGTAGCGCAGCAGAGTAAGCATGCATCTTTGAGGTATGTCTGCATAGTTCAGACTTGTGAACAGTGTAGTGCCTAAATAAATTAATGCTACATGGCTCCATTTCTCCCCTAATTTATTACTTAAATTTCTGCCAACCTCCAATAAATTATGTGAAATAACATTCCAATCTAGTTTCAAAACCCAGTATACCTTTCAATAAGCCCAGTGATAGACCTTTTCTATTTTAAGTATATTAATGTATGATAGATGAGTTGCTACCAGACTCACTTCAATAACAATAACCACATGATGTCACACTTTATTTCATATACACAGACACACATGTTGTATGCATATTCATATGTGTATAGTATACTATATATGTACATACAAAAGAGCATCAAATGTAAAAGATTGTAAGAACAGAAACAAATTAGTTGCCCTGTTGAGTCTACTCTACCATTCAATGATATTCATAGAAAAGTACAAATAAAGTTTAGGTCCCTCTGATTGAGATAGCCCTATCTAGTTGTTCTTCTACCTTAAAATCATTTTCCAACAATGTCCTCTTGTTCTGAAATGTTTGGATCTCTACTTTGAATGAACATAAAGACTAGGCTTATACAACAATCTGGGAGAGAAAATTCCAAAGGTTCACCAACTGATGAGTGAAAAGCAATTTGCTTCTTCTCAGTCCTAAGCAGCCCATCTCTTTTTTTTTCTGAAATTGTGGCAGGAGGTCATAGATTTTTCAGTCCAGGAAAACTGTCTTCCTCATTTTTCCTCATTATGTTTTATCTGCTATTTCCTTTCTTACTCTCTCAGCTTGTGCTGGTCCCTATCAAATCTCTTTATATCCTCCTCTGTACTCAAGTTCTCACCTATTCTGGTTACAGCCAGAATCTTGGAAATAGGTTATTTGATCCCATCACACAATCTATAGTTTCTGAACAGTATTTGAATCCCATCTTTTTACAGAATTCTATATAGATTATAAAAAGCTGTGGTTCTAGAATTATCCCTACGTTCTCTATTTGTCCCAGTTTGCCAACAAGAGAATATTTTATTTTTATTCTAATTCGGCTTTTTTTTTTCTGAGAGCCAAATTCCAATCCATACCAGCACATTATACCCAATTCCATATGTTTTAAGAAGCAGTAATAAGAGGAAAATGAGCCAAGCATTCCTCCTTCCAGAGATACTAGTGAATTTACAGCCAATGGCACATTATACATCATCAGCTTCCTTGAATAGTAATTTGGAATGAACATGTTGGAGGTAGGGTAACTGAGTGGTTTCTCTGATGATTCCCTGTTCGCGACATAATTCAGCAAGAAAGCCGAGGTCAGTTCTTGAATGAAGGGAGGGTGGAGTGGATTGGTGAAGAATGAGGCATGGTAGGTGGAGAAGGATTGATGAAAGGTGCTCTGAAACCGAGAAGAATAGAGGCAGGAGAGGGGCTGAGATACAATGTTATTGAATTGTCCCTGTCTTCTTCCTTTTCTAATATCATATCAACCAGAAGTAGAAACAATTTGTGGTTGTATTCAGAATCATTAAAGTTAAATTATATCTATTGACATTTCTTTAATCTTATTTATAGATGAATTTGATGAGAAGAAATGTAACCAACTAACCAAGAAAAACATCTAATGTGGGATTATTAGATACAAAGGAACTCCTTGATTTGCAAAAACATGAATTGAAGAGTTCACATTTGAATGACATTTATTTTATAGTCTGAATATTTTTTGGTTCAAAACACAACTCTGTATTACTGTATGCAATCTGCTTAAGTACTTAAGGCAGTTTAGATGCATTTGAGAGAAATGTCAACAATTCCACTTTAATTAAAATTGAAGCAACCATAAGAATGTCTGCAGATGCTGGAAATCCAAATCAACATGCACAAAAAGCTATAGGATCTCAGCAGATCAGATAGCATCTATGGGAATGAATAAACAGTTGATGTTTCAGGCCGAAACCCTTCTTCAGGACTTGAAAACAACCACTTGTGCAAGGAATAAAACAGAAAATGCTGGTAATATTCAGCAGTCAATATGTACTAGATAGAGAAAGGAACAGAGCTAATTTGCAAGGTTTGACTTAATCTGGATTTGGAAAAATTAAAATCATGAGTGTTTTATTGCAGCTGTTCAAAGTCCTTTGCAAAACAGAAGAGTATTGGCCTGAAAGGTCAACTGTTTATTCATTTCCGTAGATGCTTCCTGATCTGCTGAGTTCCTCCAATATTTTGTTTGTGTTGCTTTGGAATATATTGTTTCAGCACCACAGCAAATAAAATACAGTATATTGTAAAACAAACTAGAAAAACTCTGCAGACAGTCAGATTCTGTAGAACGAAAAACATAGGTTTTTATTTCATGTCAAGTTATGTAGCCTTAATGGACGGAAATGTTAAGCCTCTAATGATTAAATTAAGAAGAGCAACTACATAAAACAATTGTATATTTCTGACAAAACTAGAATTGTGCAAGGTGTAAATACAGCAAATAACACAAAACCTTCTTGCTGCTGAAGGAGTCTTAAATACAGTGGATATTTCGGTAATAAGAAATGGCAAATCATTCAGGAGAAAAGCAATAGAAGTGCAGAAACACCTCCTATGAAAAACAGAATATCCAAGTTCAATAAGTAATTGCAACTTTGAAATCAGATTCAAGGGTGAAGATAAGTGTCGGTCCCTTGGTTGTTCACTTCCTCTTACTTGTGAGCTGAGCTATGGGAAAATTGATTGCAGAGAACATTTTATTCTTGAATGCTCTGCTTCACAGCCCCTCCACCTTATTCCATCACAGTAAAGAGATGGTTAAAGAGACAAGGCAATTGGTGTGTAAAAAGTGAACACAATCTATCTCCAGTTTGGGACCAAAGAGCTTTCCTCAATTTGTGAAAGGGATGTGTTTTGTTAAGTGAAAGTTGTTAATCAGAAAGACTGGTCTAAATCTATCATTGTCAGTCAGGTTTAATGTTTTCTTAAGCATCAACAAAACTGAATTGTTCACTGTACTGGAAAATAGCTTTGAAGGTCAGAGGTTTATACTCTGAAAGGTCAATGATATTAAAGTGAGACTTCTTAAATTGATATTTATGAATCAATATATAATCAATGAGATCCTGTCCTCATATTTTTGTTGTCCTTTTTGAATTAAATAGCTATTGGCTGACATCTGAAACATTGGAAATACATTCTAGCTATACAAACAGTATTACAGGTCAAGGGCAGAGTGGTTCATACAGGATTAGGAAGGAATTTTCAAATCATCCCTAAAAAGCTTAATAACCGTCAAGATTGTTTATGAAAGCTTGCTGTGCACACACTTACTTTGGCCCAGATGCTTTTTCTTGATCTTTGAAGAAACTACCCTGTTCCCCCACTCCACCCCCTCACAGTTGCCCTCCATTCCAGCACTCTGCCTTATTCTAAATGTCACCGTTTCCCGAGTTTTCCCAACTGTCATTAGACTTCATTGCTAATATCGTCAGACTTTATTACAGTGCTCCATACACTGCTGTAGCACTTCCCCATTGAACACAGGTCAATTCACTTGTGCTCTGTGGCTTTTCCGTTGCTTCTAACTCCAGTCAAGTGTTCAGTAAAAATCAGAGTAGATAAATAAAGGGAAAGTCCAACCATGAAACTCCTGCATTTTGGGTTATTTCAGCAAGGAACAAAACACCTCATGCCTCTCCAAATTTCCCACCGAATTTCTGCACCCTCTTTGTCATCTTATACGAGAGGGTGATTGATAAGTTCATGGCCTAAGGTTGAAGGAATCAATTTTAGAAAACCTAGCACATTGATTTTTCAACATAGTCCCCTCCTACACTTACACACTTAGTCCAGCGGTTGTGGAGCATACAGATCTTGGACCTCTAGAAAACGTCCGCAGCAGGGGTGATTGATAAGCTTGTGGCCTAAGGTAGAAGGAGATGAGTTATACAGCTCTCGTTACATGCACATGCAGGTCAACTCTTTGAGTGATTATGCAGAAAGTTTGAAGTTAATAACTCATCTCCTTCTACCTTGGACCACTAACTTATCAATCACCCCTTGTAAGTACTAGGGGAATTAGAGTCCTGGAATTCTATCCATTCAAAGCCTACTTAAATGCATAATTGATAATGGAAGGTGCATTCAGACTGCACCCCGAGTATTGGAGACTTCAACTTTGGGCCAACTCAGAATTTGCAGTCAGATGTTGTTCAGTGGAACTTCAGTGTCAGAATATCTTCAGTTAAAGTCCCAGACCAGGATCGGAGTATCTAATTTTGGGTGATTCTCTGTCGTACATGGGCAGTGAAGTAGTGCTTTGGGTGAGGCCGACATAACATTTGCCTTTTTGGGATTTCATAAAACATTAAAACATACTGTAACTCGAGAAGAAAATATAAATGTCTTCTCTCAGTGTTTTGAAAACATGCATCCATCAACCAAAAGGACAAGCAAAGAAAACTGGAGAAACTTTAGTTATTCTGTTTGGTAGCAGGTTCTTCCAGCCCAATAGGCACAGTCCACCCAATTACACACATGAGATCAATTAACCTACTAACCCACATGCCTTTGGAATGTAGGAAGAAACAGGAGAACCAGGCGGAGTTAGATCATGGGGAGTGCATACAAACTCCTCACAAACAGCAGCAGAGTTGAACCTGGGTCACTGGTGCTGCAATAGCCCTGTGCTAACCACTATGAAATGCTGAAATTCTTTAACTAGTGAGGCAACACTCTGAGAGAAAAGCCGCGAGCTAGCATTTCACATTGCTGATCTTTCATCCAAATGGGTAAAATTGCAGTGTTATGAAATCTAAAAGGGTAGAAGAGAGGATAGAGCAGAAGTGAAGTCTGTGACAAGGTGGATCAGAATAGGGAGTTATTGACAAAGGATAATTGGGAATGGCAGTGAGGCGAGTAAAGAACGAGAGAATAGTCTAGAGAAGATAAATGGGAGAAGCAGAACCGCTATCTGAAACTATTGAATTGACTGATGAATTTCATTGGCTGGTATATGCCCAGCAAAATATGCAGCAATGTTTCTTGAGATTAATTTGAGCTTTATTGAAATAGTCAAGGGCAAAATAGTTCAAGCAGAAGTAGGAAGGCATTTTGAAATCTTCACTAAAACAGTTTAATGTATCTTATGGTTGTTTGTGAAAGCTTGCCATGCACAGACTTGTTTTTATTACGGCTGTGGCTACACTTTAAAAAAGTTGTTTATTGACTGTGAAATCCTGTGAACTGCTTTGGGCCATCCTGATGTTGCATAAAGTGATCTTTAAAGGCGTCTTTTTTTCCTTTACTTACCTTGTGCTTATGAAGCTCTACACACTTTTCTAAATTGACATCATATGTTCCATTTTTTCACACATATCATTTACAATCTGTCTAGGTTGTTATACAATCTATAACTTTAATGGGAAAAGATTTTCTCTGTTTTCTTTATGTGAGTAAGTCATATTTAAAGCAAATGTGCCAGTAATTTTGTTACTCACAGAACACAAAGATAATGTTCACTTTATATGTTCAGGGAAAGCTTAAAGCATAACTCAATACATATATCATTGTAATAAAACATGAAGAAATCTTTACAAGAAAAGTAGTTTTTATTCCCACAGTTCTTAACAATGGTGTTATGCAGATCTACGAAACACTAAAACTTCACATTCTAGTTTATTTATAGCTCCCAGTGCAGCCTCCTCTACATCGGTGAGACCTCATGTAGATTGGGGAACCACGTCATTAAGCTGCTTGGCTTTTAATGCCAAAACAGCTGCCATTTCCCGGTACATAACCACTTTAATTATACTTCCTAATTCTATTCCGACCTGTTGCTCCATGACTTCCTTTACTGCCATGTTGAGACCATGCTCAGGTTAGAGGAGCAACACCTCATAGCCTGTATGGGTAGCCTTCAACCTGTCGACATGAGCATGGAATTCCTAACTTATAGTAATTTCTATGCACTCCCCCTTCTCTCTTTTACTATTCCACACTCTGGCTCCCATCTTACCCATTCCTTTCTCTTCACCTTCCCATTACTTCCCTTTTGTGTTCCTACTCCTTCCCTTTCTCCGATGGTCCACTCTCCTCTCCTATCAGACTCCTTCTTCTTTAGCATTTTACCTTCTCCACCTATCACTTCCCTGCTTCTCACTTCATGCTTCCTCTTTCACCAGCCTTCCTTCACTCTTATCTGGCTTCACATATCCCCTCCCAGATTGTGCTCCTTCCCCTTCCACAGCCACCCTATTCTAGTTTCTTCCTCCTACGTTTCCCATCTTGATGAAGTATGTCGGTCCAAACTGTTGACTGTTGCCAAGTTAACCGTGACTGACATGTGTTTCCTGCATTCTACAATTATTTAAAGGGGTCTTGAGTTTGCTGTTTTGCAGAGTTCTACTGTGTTACAGAGAATGATTTGCCTTGCAGTATCACCCAGTTATTCCTCTGAGCCTCTGTCGATAACCTACGCCTATCCTCTTGTTCCTATCTCTTCATGGGGATTCTGCCATTCCTCTGCTCCTGGACCAAACTGTGAGCCTGCCATCCACTGTGACAGAGAGAGTCTGCTGCTCCTTCGCACTTGGGTCTCGTCACATTTTGTGTTGCTTGGCATTTCAGGTATCTGCAGAATCTTTCGTTTTTAAACTTTACATTTCTCATTTATGTAGTGAATATTGTAAACATTTCATTTTGTGCAATAGACATAAGTAAATAAACATATTTATCTATATGTCTATAAATGTATAATAAACAGACTTAACTATAGGTAAATAGACATTTAGACGTAAATTCCTCCAGCATTTTGTGTGTGTTGCTTTGGATTTCCAGCATTTGCAGATTCATTTGTGTATGTTACAAGTAAATAATGATGTATGTCATAACTTCAGTTTAAAATATTCAAAATTAGAGATGCGCTTTTATTAACTTTAATTACCTATCTAAAATAGTAAATTTGTATTTCATTCCATATGTTATCTAAAAAATATGTCATAGAAACATAGAAAACTTACAGCACAATACAGGCCCTTTGGCCCACAAAGCTGCGCCAGCCATGTCCTTACCTTAGAACTACCAAGACTTAGCCATAGCTCTCCATTTTTCTAAACTCCATGTATCCATCCAGGAGTCTCTTAAAAGACCCTATCATTTTCACCTCCACCACCGCCGCCGGCAGCCCATTCTATGCACTCTGCAAGACTCCGTTTTGGTACATCCAGGCTTTGAATGTTCCTGGAAGCCCCAGTTTGTAAATCATGATGAGCCAGGTTATCAAGTCGCTCCTGGTTTGTTGAAGTGCGGCTGTGTCCTTCAGGGAACTGTCGAAGATCTTGCCCAGGCTCGTGACTGATTTTTCAGTCACCGTTGGAATCTGGATCCCTCCCAGGGTAAAGCGGAACTGGTTGGCCACTCTTCCCTTCTTCAGGGCCAGACTTGGACTTGGCTGGTTTAAAGCTCAACCTTGCCTGTCCCAACCCTTGAAGGAGCCATCTACACCCAGGGATGGATGTTCAGGTCGTCCATGAATGCTCTTAAGAGGGGCTGCCGAGTGCCAGATCTAGACACGGGGCCTCTATATTCCACCTCCACTAACTTGACAATCACGTTCATGGCCAGTGAGAAGAGTGACACCGAAACTGAGCGGCCAGTGATTAGGCCCTTCTCCAGCCGATGCCAGACAGATGCTAGTGACCCTGAGGAGACTCGGAACCTGAAGTTGCTGTAATTGTCCAGAATGAGGTTTCAGATCACCTCTGGAACATGGTGTCTTGTCAGTGCTGTTTCAACGAGCTTGCGTGGGATGGATCCATAGGCGTTGGTTACGTCTAGTCAAAGTGCTGCAAGGTCTCCGCCAGAGTGCTGCAAGGTCTCCTCTGTTTCCACTTGCCTTCCAGATCAGCTGGGTCACCACTCCTGTGTGCTCTAGGCATCCAGGTACTCCTGGGACTCCCCCCTTCTGTACTAAGGTGTCTGTGTACCCATTCTTCAAGAGGAACTCAGTTAAATGTTGGGCCACAATCTTGAAGAAGAACTTCCCTTCAAGTCTGAGCAGCAAGATGATTCAAAACTGCTCGGTTTTGTTTGAATCCTCTTCTTTTGTTATCCAGACACTCTCTGCTTGCCTCCACCTAGGAGTGACCTGTCTTCTCCACCAGATCACCTTTAAGATCTTCTAGAGTCGCACAAGGAGCCTTGGGCACTTCTTGTAGACTTTGTAAGGCACTCCGCTGGGGCCAAGGGCAGAACTTGCTCTTGCTGCTTTGACGGCTTCTTTGACCTCCTGCAGGGTGGGCTCAGAGATGTTGAATTGGGTCACCGGTTCTGGAGGTATCACCAGTGCTTCACAAGAGCCGAGGTCCTGCTCTCTTGAGGTGTGACTGAAAATGATACGGAGATGGTGGTTATACAGACTACCCTTGTAGTCAATTGTCCATTTGCTTGAGTCAATGACAATAGGTCTGTCCGATTGGGGTGCTCATCCTCCCACTCTCTCAGGCATCCCTGTGGTATGTTTCAGAAGGGTTCTTCGTAACTTGTTTGGGTGCTCCCTCACAGGAGCTGCAGTTTGGGGTGCTAACTCTTGCCTTCCCATTTGCCGCCTTTCCGCGCTGTCTGCCGTCTTTCCAGCCGTCACCATTCTATTCATGGATGTCATCCAGACTTTGCTGGAAGTCACTGGCTGAGCCAAATGTGGTAGTTGTAGAATACATCTAAACCCCTTGCTCTAGGGAGATGCCAATCAATATTTGGGAAATTAAAATCTCCCATAACAAACCTGCTACTACTCCTTTCCAGAATCTGCCTCCCTATCTGCTCCTCAATGTCCCTGTGATGTCTGAAATCATAAACCTGAACATTCAAATTTGAGACAAGTGTAATAAAGGAGCTGAGAGTCATGAAATTAAAAGTTAGTTATCAATAATACTTACTGATAGGGTACTTAATCATAAATTTGTGGAAAATTTTAAAACAATGGGTGTTGCAATATGAATGAATGTTTCAGAGTGGGCAAGTATAAGTGAGCAAGTGGGTGGGAAGGGTTTTATTGAGGTAAGTCCCACAGAAGTGTTAATAACCTGCCTCTGCACTGCCCAATGGCAGAGTTAGTAATAGGTTGGATGGGAGGAGGAAGGAGTCAGTCTTCTCCCAGCTTTAAATATATTCATTTGATGGGTTGTCCTTGACTTAGTTTGGGTTGGATGTTTAACCATTCCAGTCTGGTTTTCCCAGTGTCTTGAGAACTGAATAGCTGAAGCAAATTTGAGTTAACATTTGAGACAAAATGATTCCTTGCTGTATCAAATAAGGGGTGTGTTACAGATCCAGGCAACAACAAATATATGAGTTAGGCAAGGGTTTTTATAACAAATAACACGTTTATTAAACACTGAAAACAAACCCCCCAAAGGTAGACAAATCACTAACGTAACCGGAAATCAGCTGCTCTGCGGCAGCTTACTCAGTTCTTAAAGCGATGTTGCAAAAACAGTTCTTTAAAGTAGTATTGCCGAAAGTTCAAAATGCTCACAGTCCATTTAAGGGAGAGACTTTTTAAGACGATTCGAATTCTCTTTCACGTCGTGTTGCTTCGGTTCCCAAATCGAACTTTTTCCCATGAAGAATTTACGTAACGTAATGGTTTAAAGGCACAGACCTTTCCTTTAAAACACTGTTCTCAATCCTTTCTAATATTTCACAGGGATTAACATGAGAAGAGTCAACGAATTCCTTCCGAACAAGGATCAAACAAGGTCGAACCCATTTCACCGTTGAAATCGATTCTCTTCGATCTTTTATCTCCCGAACTCCAATCTTCACTCTCCGCTGATTCTTAACTAGTAGTATTGTAAAGAAACTGCTAGCAATGACCTTTTAAACTTTAGGCATTAAATAAAACTTCATCTTTCAACTAAACTGTGTCATCACATTAAATCACGCAGTGGCATGAAGTCAACATGGCAAATCCAGCCACGAACTGCCCCTCCTCACAGGGAGGGGTCCTCCTTTTATACCCTGTAAAAAAAAACCTGTCACATGACCTCTACTGGTGGGAAAATGACGTCAATCCACCATCACAAGACCACTACCTCAAGTCCAGTACAGCTTCAACCCTAGTCACGTGACAAGGGTACCACTGTCACGTGTCACGAGTACGTAACACCTGCCTCAAAAAAAAACATTTTTGGTCTGACAAGAACAAACATTTCAAAACTTATTTACAAGAAAAACAAATATATAAATATTATAACATACACAATATACAATACCATCATATAACATCTTACAACTCACAATACAGTAGTAGTGTTACAATTGTTAAAAAAAACATTAAAAATTACATTGTACATTCAACATCGAGATAGACAATCAGAAACCACATTATCTTTACCTTTAATATGAGTGGTGACAATATTGTACTCTTGTGACATCAAACTCCAATTTTAATTGTCTTCTGTTTTTGTTTTTCATCTTACTCAGAAAAACTAACGGATTATGATCAGTGTAAACAATAAGTGGTTTTTGAGTTGTGCCAACATATACCTCAAAATATTCCAAAGCTAAAACAAGAGATAACAATTCTTTCTCTATTGTTGAATAGTTTCTTTGATGCTTATTAAATTTCTTAGAAAAGTAAGCTACTGGATGATCAACCTCACCACCCTCATTCCTTTGCATCAATACTGCTCCTGCAGCCTCATCACTAACATCCACAGCTAATGAAAAAGGTTTTTCAAAGTCAGGTGCCTTAAGCACAGGTTGCTGACATATCATTGTTTTCAATTTTCCAAATGCTTCTTGACAAGGCACTGTCCACACAAACTTCACATTCTTCTGCAAAAGGTTAGTTAATGGAAGGGCAACATTAGCAAAATTCTTACAAAATTTTTGATAATATCCTACCATTCCCAAAACTCTTCTGAGAGTTTTTTTTCCCGTTGGAGTGGGTAATCTCTAAAATTGCCCAAACTTTTGCCTGAACAGGAGCTACCTTACCTTGACCCACAACGTAACCAAGGTAAGTCACAGTGGCATGTCCAAATTCACTCTTAGCTAAATTAATAGTTAAGTTAGCTTTTAAAAGCCTTTCAAACAATTTCTCCACCGCAATAATGTGTGCTTCCCAAGTATCATTTCCTGTCACTAGATCATCAATATAAGCATCAGTATCTTTCAATCACTGAATCACAGAGTTAATCATCCTCTGGAAAGTACCTGGGGCATTCTTCATCCCAAATGGAAGAATATTATATTCATATAGCCCAGATGGAGTTACAAATGCAAAAATCTCTCTACCTCTGTCCGTTAATGGAACACACCAATACCCTTTCAATAAATCAATGTTTGTAAGGAACTTTGCTTTTCCAACTTTATCTACACAATCATCTACTCTAGGAATTGGATTTGCATCCGTTTTCGTTACAGCATTCACCTTCCTATAGTCCGTACAAAACCTAATATTACCATTTGGTTTTGGCACCATAACACAGGGTGAACTCCAATTCGAGTTAGAATGTCTAATCATATTATTCTCTAACATATATTCAATTTCTTTCTCAGCAAGTTCACATTTTTCTATGTTCATCCTATATGGGTTGGCATCTCCAACATCTACATCATGTGAAGCTATAGTAGTCCTTCTTGGAACATCTGGAAGCAAATCCTTATATTTAAAAATTAACTCCTTCATCTGTTGTTTCTGCTCTAGCTGTAAATGTGCTAATTTCTCATCAATATTTTCCAGAATGGTTGAATTTGGTAATCTAACAGAAACAATGTTGGATTTAGAATGAAATTCAGATGAATCATCTGTCATGTTCCTAGTTAAATCAAACTCATTCTCATTAACCACAACAGTCACAGTATCAGATTTTTTCCCAAGATATGGTTTTACCATATTTATATGGCAAAGTTGTGTTGACCTTCTATGATCCAGAATTTTTATCACATAATCCACATCATTGATTTTAGACACAATTTCATAAGGACCATGAAATCTAGCTTGTAAAAGATTCATTTGCACTGGGAAAAGAACCAACACCTTATCTCCAGGTTTAAACATCCTCATCCTAGCTTCTTTATCATACCAAGTTTTAATATTCTCCTGAGCCAATTTTAAATTTTCCTTGGCTAAGCTACAAGCTTTATGTAACCTGTCCTTAAATTTCAAAACATAGTCCAACAAATTAGTGTGTATTTCCTTACTAGTCCACTGTTCTTGCAATAAAGCTAAAGGTCCTCTAACTCTATGCCCAAACACAATTTCAAATGGACTGAAACCTAAAGATTCCTGTACCGATTTCCTTACTGTAAATAAAAATAAATTTATACCCTCATCCCAGTCACTTTCATTTTCCACACAATATGTCCTAATCATATTCTTGAGGGTAGATTGAAACCTCTCCAAGGCACCTTGCAATTCTGGATGGTATGCAGACAAAGTGATTTGCTTAGCTCCTAATTTATAAACTATCTGTTGAAACAATCCAGACATAAAATTACTGCCTTGATCAGTTTGTATCTCCTTAGGTAATCCAAAATAAGTAAAGAAATTTACAAGGGCCTTTGTCACAGTTTTAGCTTTTATATTCCTAAGTGGTACTGCCTCTGGAAACCTAGACGAAGTACACATGATAGTCAACAAGTACTGATAACCAGTTTTTGTCTTCGGTAAAGGACCAACACAATCTACAATAACTTTAGAAAATGGTTCACCAAATGCTGGAATAGGTTGTAATGGGGCCACTGGTGTAATTTGGTTTGGTTTACCCACAATTAGACAAGCATGGCACATCTTACAAAACATCGCCACATCTTTTCTTAGACCAGGCCAGTAAAAATGTTTTAAAATCTTGTCCACAGTTTTCCTTACCCCTTGATGTCCACCTAAAGGCACACTATGAGCTAAAGTCAAAATCTCATTTCGATAAACTTTAGGGACAACTACCTGGTAAACAACAATCCATTCCTCACTTGCAGGAATTGTAGGTGATCTCCACTTCCTCATCAACATTCCTTTTTCCAAGTAAAATCCTACTGGCACCTTCTCAATTTCACTATCTAGTAAAGATTGTTCTCTTAATTTTATAATCTCAGGGTCTCTATTCTGCTCTGCTATCATCTCCTTCCGAGACAGAGATAAATCTTTATAGTCAGACTTACTCCAAGAATCTTGTTCAAACAACGAAGGTAAGAAAGTCTCTGACACATCCTCAAAACTCAAATCCCGAGTTGAACAGTCCTGAGTAACAACCTCATTCTGTGCATCAATATTTTTAGCCATATGTCTAGTCACAACACAGGAAGAATCTGTGTTAGAATTCATCTCTGGTTCCTCTGACTCCATTGTCAAATGCACTTCAGAAAAAACTTGTCCACCTGCCAAGTCATTACCTAACAATAAAAAAATACCCTTCACAGGTAAGCTATGCTGTAATCCTACTTTAACAAATCCTGTAACTAACCCTGACATTAAATTTACTTTATGTAAATGTACAGGCATAAAGTCACTCCCAACACCTCTTACATAATTTACCTCACCAGTATCAGACTCTTCATTAAACTTCAACACACTGTCTAACATCAGTGATTAAGAAGCTTCAGTATCCCTAAGGATTTTTATTGGCACCAGAGTAGATACTTCTTTCAAGGATACAAACCCTTCAGTTATAAAATGATCATATCCCTTTCTAACTTGGTCAGACTCTAACAAAACCTCATTTGTGTTTATCGAACCCTGTAATTTTACAGGTGCTTCAGTGTGCTCACACAAGCATCTGGAACTTTTTCCTTCTCTTTCTTTTTCAATCTGAAACAGTTAGCTATTACATGGCCAGGCTTCTTACAATAGTTACAAATAAGACCAAACTGTCTTTTCTTCAAAGGTTTTCCTTCCTCCTTACCTTTCTCATTAACTTCTGATTTAATTTCTGATTTACCTTGAGTCTCCATGTTATTTCTCCTCTTAAAAATTCTGCCCTGAGGAAATTTATTCTTATGGATTAAAACATACTCATCAGCTAATCTAGCACAGTCCTGCAATTTATCAGTATCCCTCTCATTTAAGTAGGTCCCTAGTTCAACAGGAATGCTTCTTTTAAATTCCTCCATTAAAATCAGCTCTTTCAATGTATCATAGTCCCCATTTACATTTTTAGAAGAAGCCCATCTCTCAAAACACACAGCTTTATCACAGGCAAATTCCACATAAGTCTTTTCCACAGACTTCTTCAAACTTCTGAATCTTTCTCTATATGCTTCTGGGACTAATTCGTATGACTTTAAAATATGCATTTTCACCATATCATAATCAAGTGTTGGCGCAGCAGCTAAAGCTGTGTAAACTTGTTGTGCTTAGCCTTTAATTACACTCTGTAACAACACTGACCATTTATCTTTCGGCCACTAACATCCGAGCAATAGTTTCAAAATGTTGGAAATATCTTTCCACTTCTGTTTCACTAAATGGTGAGACTAATTTAATTTCTTGACTAGCAACAAACGGTTTTTTAGAACCTGAAGACTGATTCCCAGACCTTAATTCCGATGTTGCATATTCAAATTCCCTTTTCTTTTGATCAGCCTCTAACTTACAATGCTCCAATTCAGCTTTACTTTATTCCAACTTCATCTGTTCGATTTGCAAGTGCATCTCCAGATTACTTATTGGAAATGACTCTAAAATCGATTCATCAAAAACACCTGAATCCACATAGTGTGACGCGCTATTTCTTTATAATAGAGCCTTTGATGTAGTCTGCAAAATACCTTTAAGTTGCAATCTACTAGCTATCTCAGACACCTCAGTTTTATTCGCCTTCGCTAACAACAACGTGCCTGGCGAAACCAGAAACTCATCAATATTCATTGTTGCCAAATACCACTCACAAGCCAATCAAACAAAAGAATCGAGTATTCGCCATTTCCAAAACACCGATCCAAAAGTTAGCAAGTATTTAAACTGAAGCGATCCAATCTGGACGCAGCGCCCATATTTATGTTACGGATCCAGGCAACAATAAATATATGAGTTAGGCAAGGGTTTTTATAACAAATAACACATTTATTAAACACTGAAAACAAACCCCCCCCAAAGGTAAACAAATCACTAACATAACCGGAAATCAGCTGCTCTGTGGCAGCTTGCACAGTTCTTAAAGCGATGTTGCAAAAACAGTTCTTTAAAGTAGTATTGCCGAAAGTTCAAAATGCTTACAGTCCATTTAAGGGAGAGACTTTTTAAGACAATTTGAATTCTCTTTCACGTTGTGTTGCTTCGGTTCCCAAATCGAACTTTTTCCCACAAAGAATTTACGTAACGTAACGGTTTAAAGGCACCGACCTTTCCTTTAAAACACTGTTCTCAATCCTTTCTACCATTTCTCAGGGATTAACACAAGAACAGTCAACAAATTCCTTCCAAACAAGGATCAAACAAGGTTGAACCTGTTACACTGTCGAAATTGATTCTCCTCGATCTTCTATCTCCCAAACTCCAATCTTCACTCTCCACTGATTCTTAACTAGCAGTGTTGTAAAGAAACTGCTGGCAATGACCTTTTAAACTTTAGGCATTAAATAAAACTTCATCTTTCAACTAAACTGCGTCATCACATTAAATCACGCAGTGGCATGAATTCAACATGGCAAATCCAGCCACGAACTGCCCCTCCTCACAGGGAGGGGTCCTCCTTTTATACCCTGTAAAAAAACCTGTCGCATGACCTCTACTGGCGGGAAAATGATGTCACTCCACCATCACAAGACCATCACCTCAAGTCCAGTACAGCTTCAACCCCAGTCACGTGACAAGGGTACCACTGTCACGTGTCACGAGTACTTAACAGGTGGGAAGAGTGGGGAATATTCCCTGATACCACAACCCCCACCATTTCTACTCTGACTCTTGCCAGAACAAAGGCCTCACCTAGGGATCAGATAATTTCACAATATTTATATCAAGATAGGATCCCTTCAGGCATTGAAAATCAACATTTCCTCAAGATGGGACAGATGTCTTCTGAATCAAAAGGACAAGCATGAAGGCCTGGGTGATAGTGTGGCTCTATCAGTAAGAAATGGAATTGCATCTTTAGAAAGAGGTGACATAGTGCCAAAGAATGTTTAATCTGTGTGAGTGGAGTTAAGAAACTGCATGGGTAAAAAAAAAGTCATTATGGCATTCATATATAAGCCTCCGAATAGTGGCCAAGATGTAGGGTTGAGATTGTAAAGGGAGCTGGAAAGGGCATGTTATAAGGGTAATGTCTAAATTGTAATGGGGAATTCAAAATGTTATGGGATTGGGAAAATCAGGTTGGTGTCGGATCACATGAGAGGGAATTTGTTGAAAGCCTCCAAAATGGCTTTTTAGAACAGCTTGTGCTCAGGCCTACTAGAGGAAAGATTATCTTAGTTTGGGTGTTGTGTAATAACCTGGAGTGTTACGTACCCCGTAACTGGGTGTCTGACCAGCAGAGAAAGAAGAACCCGTTGGAGTCTGGTGGTACTATATTCAAAAATGTTTATTAGTAAAATAAGCAAAACAATACCAATAATGCAAAAAAACATATAACACAAGTTAGCAGTAATAAATCTAAAAGTGTAGGAATAATAATAATCAATAATAAACAAGCTCTATCGATGTCTAGGGGTCTATGAATTGTCATAGAAAAGTATAAAGTTCAGTTCAGTTCATGAGTGCCGATGTAGTTATGCTTGGTGAGTTGTAATTGTTGGGGGGGGGGGGAGAAGTGAGAGAGAGAGAGAGAGGGAGAGAGATATTAAGTAGATGCAGTCAGCAAACCATCCTGTTGCCTTTTGATTCCGTTGCACCGTTGTTGTGGTGTCCTTTAGCTATGACCCCTCTGTCCTTCAGCTAGACCATTATTCTGTGGTGGACATCACTCTGGCATGAGTGGACACACACACAAGTCCCCACCGGCCCTGCTGTAACACTGTGAGTATTTCTGACCGATCTCCTTATTTGGTCTCGGAAGCCCCCACCTTTCTTGTGGGTTCCAACACTCAATCAGTGTCCACTGGCGTGTCTGGAGGGTGTCTCTCCAGACCTGTCTTTTTATCCCTACTAACGGGGTCTCAGCTACCCATCAATTCTGAATGTTAATGAGCAAAGTAGTAGAAAGTAAATAATCCTTATAGAAGTCATAATACAGTTAATCAACAGTCTCTCTCTCCCCCTCTTATCTGTAGCAAATGTTCTTGCCTGGGCTTTATCTCTCTCTCATGAGCAGCATAACAACAGCAATAGTTCATTGTTCTCAGGAGGGAGGTTGGGAATGGTTAACACTTCACCCAATTGTCCATCAGGTCTGTTCATCACTCATAACACCCCCGTCCTTCTGGAAATTTTCACCAAGGTAAAATTTAACTAATAAAGCATATTACTGAATTACAGAGTTTAACTAATACAGAAGTGGGTTTAACTACAAGAGTAATACAGATACATTTTCAAATTAACATCTGGATTGAGAATCAGCAATTACATTGTCACTCCCCTTTACATGTTGTATTTTAATATCGAATTCCTATAACAACAGACTCCAACTTAGTAACTTCTTATTTTTATGTTTCATGTTAGCAAAAAAGTACTAAAGGGGTTGTGTTCTTAGCTTAGGTGCAATGTGTGAACCAATACATGTCTGATTATAATATAGTACATTACAAAAGTTTGTGCAAATACTAATCTCTATTTTACATTTAAACTTAACATTCAAACAGTCAATCTTTCATGGTGTTTTTATCTTTCACATGCTTTGTCAAATTCTCTCAAAACCTATTATTCAAAGTGGCATTTGGTCAACCTTTGTCCTTTTTCCACATAACTCTCATGTGATTAGCTTGCTCACCAGTGTGGAACAGACTTTCACAGACTCCTTTCACAGGAGCTATCTTATCACCAAGGTTTTCCAAACTAAGCCCATTTTCTGAACTTCCAAACAATTTGTTAATTTTAAGCAAGTCATTAATTTTATCTTCAGGATCTTTCATTCTATTTGTTTTCAGTTTAACAGCTGCAGATGATCCCTCTTGGTCAAAACAACATTTCAAGTTCTGCCTCTCCAAATCACATACTTGAATAACATCAGCCAGTTGTCTATCTTTAAATTTCCAAACAAACTGTAATTGATTCACAGGCACCTTGTTAACACGCCATTGTTCAGTTAATGGTCCCTTCCCTTTTGTCAATCCTTCTAAAACCAATTCAGACTTTAAATTTTCTTTATTCAATTTAGGAACAACACCTTTCCCTTCTCCTTCAATAATATTCACATCACCAGCTTTCATCTTATGATTAACTTTTAACACACCTTCTAACACAAACAACTGAGAATTCTCACTTTCCACTGGTACCAAGGTTAACCCTTTCTTCACTGAACCAAGTCCATCTGACCCAAAAGGACTGCATTCCTTTTCAACTAAATCAGATACCTCAGACTTTTCCTGAATTTCAATACTAGGTTCAGTACCCTGTGCATCCACACCCTTCGCACTCTGAACACACGCAAATGGGACTTCCACGCTTTCAATAACCATCCTCTTTTCAAATTCTAAGTTCCCCTGATCCTCCCAGTTACTCTCTGGGCAACTCCCATCTGGAATAAACTTAACCCTGTGGGTTAAAACAACTTTGTCTGCTAAGGGAAGTCCCAGCAGACTCCCTCAAGGTAGCGGCATCCTTTTCATCTAGGACAGCCCTTATATCATTATCAGGAACACATTTAAATTCTTCAACTGCAAACTGCTCTGTCAAGCCAGACAGATCATCCGTGTCCAACCCGGGATATTCTAACTGTCATATCTGTTTCTCATCTTTACTCTGTGTCTCTATAACCTTCTTCCTAAGTGACAACCCAGGGGTATGTTGTGAGCCAGGTTCAAAATTTCATTCCGATAGACCTTCGGAACCACCACCTGGTGTACCACCACCCAGTCCTCATCGACTGGCACCGTGGTCGGCCTCCACTTCCTCATTAACGCTCCCTCCTTCAGGTAGTAGCCTTCTGGTTCCCTATTAATTTTTGCCTCAGAAAGAGCTGACTCACTCGACGCCACAAGCTCCTCATCATGACTCTGTTCCTTTATAAATTCCCTCCTGGCTAAGGGTAGATCTACCTCCTCTCCTTTACTCTCTTACACCCAACTATCCTTTGTTTTACCATCCTCTAACCCTTCTTGTTACAGGGTCGGTAGAAACATCTCCACGAAATCAACACCGGACTCATTTAAGCTGACTCCTGTCTCAGCCACCTTTCTAGACATGCTGCAAGTTATTGCACATGTGGGATAAATCTTAGAATCTATGGGCGGGTCCTCAGCACTCACAGGCTTGCTTGTCAGCTTCACTGCTGAACACACGTCACCACCTGTCAGATCATTACCAAGTAGGACGTCCACGTCGTCCATCGGAATTTTCGACCTCACCCCTATTTCGACTGATCCAGATACCAGGTCACATTTCAAAAATATCCTGTGCAAAGGTACGGCCTCGGTCCCTTTTCCAATACCTCTTAACACAACCTCCCCAGTCTGGGTCTCAGAACCAAAATCTACCACTTTCCTTAGAATCAATGACTGACCAGCCCCAGTATCTCTCCAGATCCACACTGGAACTGGGGTTTCACCCTCCTTCACAGACACTGTCCCTTCTGAGATAAACTTCTCATGCCCCTCTTGTGCTCTATCTACCTTTATCTTCCTCATCGATCTGCTGACCAACTCAATGCAACCTGTAGGGATTGCTGTTTTCCCTTTTCATGTTTCCTTCTTCAGAAGAAAGCACTTAGATGCTATATGACCTGCTTTCCCACAATTATAACAGGTAAAGCTAGGAACCTTCCTGCCAGCCTGCTTTTCCTCCTCCTTACCTTTTCCACTAGCTCCCGGCTTATTCTCTGCCTTAGCCGGTGGGCTTTCTCTATTGTCCCTACTGCCTCTCTGGTAACTCTTATTTGAGGAAAACTTTGACTTGTGGGTTAAAGCATACTCGTCTGCTAACTTGGCAGTCACAGACAGAGTCTCTGTCTTCTTTTCATCCAAGTACGTCTTCATATTCTCAGGAATACAACTTTTAAATTGCTCCATCAGTATTAACTGTAACAGTTTATCATAATCTTCATCAACCCCTTTTGAGGCATACCAACGCTCACAATACATTTGCATCTCACAGGAAAACTCTAAATAAGTGTGGTTCTACTGCTTTCTCAAGTTCTGGAACTTCTGCTGGTACGCCTCTGGCACCAACTCGTAACTCCTCAGTACAGCCCTTTTTACTTCCTCTTAATTCCTAGACTCATCCATGGACAATGCTGAATATGCTTGCTGAGCCTTCCCCCTAAGTGCGCTCTGTATCAGAACAGCCCATTTTCTTTCAGGCCAGTTCTGATTCGCAGCCACTTTCTCAAAATGGAGGAAGAACTTATCGACATCCATCTCATTGAATGGAGGTACCAACTGGATCTCCTGACAAATCTTGAACCCCTCATTTGAGTTTGCTGCCCTGTCTCTTCCCTGCTGTACCTTTAACCTATTTCCAGCGCATGCTGCCTCTCTTTCTCCCTTTCCTCCATCTGCCTTTCAGCTTCTTCCTTCTCCCTTTCAGCCTCCTCTGTCCTCCTTTCAGCCTCCTCTCTCCTCTTTTCAGCCTCCCTTTCAGCTTCCTCCCTCCTACTTTCAGCCTCCCTTTCAGCTTCCTCTTTTCACCCCTGCAGCTTCTCTCTCTGCTTCCAGCTGCCTTATCCAAAGTTCATTCTCCCTCTTCTCCTTCTTCTCAGCCAAACTTAATTTTTCTATCTCTAACTGAACCTCATCCTCGGCTGGTTTCCTCTCAGGGATCAGGTCCAATACATCTGGTGTGAACACACCCTTGGATACATAATGCATAGCTATTTCTCTCTGTATATCCACCTTTATCATCAACAATTTCACCTCTGGGAGATCTAATCGTTTTGCAACATTCACCAATTCAGCTTTCCTGGCAACCTCTAGTGCCGCCAAAGTCGGGTCTTTTAAAATTTTGACAATCTCCATCTCTGCTGGTTTCCTGTCTGGTTCTTCGCACAACCAGATCAGATAAGGGACTTTTATCCCGATTCACTGGTCCCCTAATTCGGTAATAAAATCCCGGATGAGCCCCCCAATTTGGTATGTACCCCGTAACTAGGTGTGTGACCAGCAGAGAAAGAAGAATCCGTTGCAATCTGGTGGTACTATACTCAAAAGTGTTTATTAGTAAAATAAACAAAACAATACCAATAATGCAAATATACATATAACACAAGTTAGCAGTACTAAACCTAAAAGTGTAGGAATAATAATAAGTAATAATAAACAAGCTCTATCAATGCTTAGGGGTAAATGAATTGTCATAGAAAAGTATAAAGTTCAGTTCAGTTCATGAGTGCTGATGTAGTTATGCTTGTTGAGTTGTAATTTTTGGGGAGGGAGGGAGGGAGAGGGAGAGAGAGAGAGAGAGAGAGAGAGAGAGAGAGAGAGAGAGAGAGAGAGAGAGAGAGAGAGAGAGAGAGAGAGAGAGAGAGAGAGAGAGAGAGAGAGAGAGAGAGAGAGAGAGATTAAGCAGATGCAGTCAGAAAACCTTCCTGTTGCCTTTTGATTTCGTTGCACCATTGTTGTGGTGGTCATTCAGCTATGACCCCTCCGTCCTTCAGCTAGACCATTCTTCTGTGGTGGACTCGTCACTCTGGCACGAGAGGCCACACACACAAGTCCCCACCAGCCCTGCTGTAACACTGTGAGTTTTACTGACCAATCTCCTGGTTCGGTCTCCGAAGCCCCCACCTTTCTTATGGGTTCCAACACTCAATCAGTGTCCACTGGCGTGTCTGGAGGGTGTCTCTCCAGACCTGTCTTTTTATCCCTACTAACGGGGTCTCAGCTACCCATCAATTCTGAATGTCTGTGTTCATCAAATCAGGCCACTCCTGCAGTCTACTGAGGAAGGTTAACGAGCAAAGTCGTAGAAAATAAATAATCCTTATTGAAGTCACAATACAGAAAATCAACAGTCTCTTTCTCCCCTTCTTATCTGTAGCAAATGTTCTTGCCTGGGCTTTATCTCTCTCTCATGAGCAGCATAACAACAACAATAGTTCATTGTTCTCAGGAGGGAGGTTGGGAATGGTTAACACTTCACCCAATTGTCCATCAGGTCTGTTCATCACTCATACCAAGAGCTTATTAGGGATCTTAATGTAGAGGAACTCATAGGAGACAGTGATCATAATATGATTGAATTCATACCGTAGTCTGAGAGGTAGAAGCATCATTCACATGTATCAGTATCGCAGTGAAATAAAGGGAATTACAGAGGCATGAGAGAGGAGTTTGCCCGGGTGGGTTGGAGGGGGATACTGGCAGGGATGACGGCAGAACAAAGGTGGCTGAAGTTTCCGGAAATAGCTCAAAAGGTGCAGGATCGATATGTCCCACAGAAGAGCAGTTCTCAAATGGCAGGAGTAGGCAACTGTGGCTGACAAGGGAAGTCAACAACTACATAAAAACCAAGGATATGTCATATAATGTAGCAAAAATGAGTGGGAAGTTGGATGATTAGAATGGATTTAAACTCCAACAAAATTCAACTAAAAAAGCTACAAGGGTGGAAAAGATGAAATATGAAAGTGAGCTAGCCGACAATACAAAGTTTTTTAAGTTATATATAGAATGAAAGAGGAGTGAGAGTTGATATTGGAGAACTGGAAATGATGTTGGTGAGGTAGTAATGGGGGACAAAGAAATAGCAGATGTACATAATGAATACTTTGCATCTGTGGAAGACACTAGCTGCATGCCAGAGTTCTGTGAGTGTCAGGGAGCAGGAGTGAGTGCCATTGCTACTCCAAAAGAAAAAGTGCTAGGCAAACTAAAAGGTTTTAAAGTGGATAACTCACCTGGACGAGGTGGACTACATTCCAGAGTCCTGGAAGAAGTTGCTGAAGAGATAGCGGATGCATTGGTCATGATATTTCAAGAATCACTTGATTCTGGCATTGTCCCGGAGGACTGGAAAATTGCAAGTTTCACTTTACTCATTAAGAAGGAAGGAACAGAAAAGGGAGGAAACTATAGGCCAGTTAGCCTTTCCTCAGTGGATGGGAAAGTCTTGGATTCCATTATTAAAGACGTGGTTTCAGGGTACTTGGAGACTAAAGATAAAATAAATCAAATTCACCATGGTTTCTGAAAAGGAAAATCTTGCCTAACAAATATGTTGGAATTCTTCAAAGGAGTGACAAGCAGGGTGAACAAAGGAAAGGCAGTGGATATCATTTACTTAGATTTTCAGAAGGCATTTGCCAAGAAGCCTCACATGAGGCTGCTTAACAAGATAAAATTCTATGGTGTTACAGGAAATATACTGGCATAGGAAGAGGAATAGCTAACAGTGAGTGGAAATAAAGGGGGGCTTTTCTGATTGGTTGCCTGAGGTGATCCTCGGGGTCTGTGTTGGGACCACTACTTTTCACATTATCATTGATTTTTTTAATGAATTTGATGGCTTTGTGGAAAATTTTGCAGATGATACGAAGATAAGTAAAGGGGAAGGTGGTGCTGGGAAGTAATGCAATTGCAGCAGGACTTTGACAAATTGGAAGAATAGGCAAAAAAGTGGCAGATGGAATACAGTGTTGGGAAATGTATGATAATGAATTTTGTTAAAGTGAACAATAGTGCAGACTATTATCTAAATGGGGAGAGAATTCAAACATCAGATGTGCAGAGGGACTTGGGAGTCCTTGTGCGATACTCCCAGAAGGTTGGGTCCATGGTAAAGAAGGCAAATGCAATGTTGGCATTTATTTTAAGAGGTATAGAATATATAAGCAAGGAGATAATTCTGAGCCTTTATAAGACGCTGATTAGGCTGCACTTGGAGTATTGTCAACAGTTTTGGGCCCCCTATCTCAGAAAAGATGTGTTGTCGTTGGAGACAGTCCAGAGGACGTTCACAAGGATGATTTTGGGAATGAAGGGGTTAATATATGAGGAGCTTTGAGCAGCTTTGAGCCTGAACTCACAAGGTAAGGTGGATGTGGAGAGGGTGTTTCCTCTGGTAGGGGTATCCAGAACTAAAGGGCATAGCCTCAAAGTTGCAGGGTGGCCTTTTAGAACAGAAGTAAGGAGGACTTTTTAGCCAAAGAGTGGTGAATCTGTGGAATGCTCTGCCACAGACTGCAGTTGAAAGCAAGTCCGTGGGTATATTTAAAGCGGAAGTGACAAATCCTGATTGGTCGGGGCATCGAGGGATATGGTGAGTGTATGGGGTTGAATGGGATCGGGGATCAGCCATAATGAAATGGCAGAGATGGGATGAATGGCCTAATTCTGCTCCTATGTTTTATGGTCTTATGAACACCTAACACTACCAGAGGTCAAAGGTTAAGTTGGCAGCTTCCTGTTCATGTAATCTGCTCCCAAGCTCTGTCACTCACTGAAAGTCAAGCCAGTGATCCTATACAAGTGATCAAAGTCAAGGAACAAATACACAGCTTTCAGGAAAATAGGTATAAGATCTCCCATCTGATTCCACAGCCATCCATATTGCTGCTGGTGAAGCCTGGGCCTGATAATATTCAGCACAATAAATTTGATTTTTGCCATTTGTCTTGAGGAATATTTTGATTCTTAAACAGTAAATAAGGTTAATGTTTCATGCATGTTCAATGTAGCTTTAATCCAGGGAAAGAGAGAAAAATATATGGAAAAACAAGTAAAAAACTGCATGACCCTGTGTAGGGATTGTATTCTTGTGTAAAGCAATGGAGACCTCAGCACTGTCATCAGCACTGCTGTGTAAGCTGACTCTTCATTTCATTAGATCACTGTCTTTAGTTGAGCGAGAGTATTTACCAGTGATGAATTTCAGGGACAGTCGTCTGAGAAAGAAAGGTAAGTCGATGATGGAAAATAGGAGAGATGAATATTCTGAAGGAGGCTAAGTGAATCAATTCATCCAAGGCCTGAGAGAGATTTGAAAGCTCTGTGGAAAAAAAGGATGAAAGATAAGGCATCACAGTCGCATCACAAATGACATGTGACATGGCCTGTGCTGAAGCGTCCTTGGTGTGGTGAATGGCTCTGAATGTGGAATGAAGACAAGCACAACATAGGGGAGAACTTACATAAAAGAGAATCTTAATAAGAGTGAAGTTGGAGAAGTGGAGGATGGTTTAGATTCAACTTGGTGTATAATGTTTTAATGCTACAGTGATTTACTATTTTGAGTCATGAAGGGCACTTGAATAGTTGGGAAACTGAAGTATTGAGATGTAGGTTCAGCATGGGATTAGGACAGAGCAAGGTACTCATCACCATCTGCATACCTTCTTTCACTCAACTATACCTACCATGTTGTCGTCGGTAGAGCAGGTGGTTGACTAATACACAGCTGGTGTTGTATCTGAGAGGTGGCATGCAGATGGTGGTAAAGAGGGTCCAAGAATGAGCAGTTGTGTGGTTGTTGTAAGAAATTACTAGGTCGATGGAATGACAGATAGGCTCTTCTCCACGTAATCCACCTCATGATCACCTTACACCTTACTCTTTATCTGCACTTCCCTGTAGCTTTTACACTTTATTCTACACTGCCATTCTTTTACTCTGTTCTACCTCAATGCACTCTGTAACAATTAGATCTGCATGAACTGTATGCAAGGCAAAGTTTTCACAGAATCTCCGTACATATGATAATAATAAACAAATTTGATTTCCAATTATTCCAACACAGAGCCACACAACACAAGAGCGGGAATCTCAATTTACAAAGTTTACAACAATCATCAACCACCCATTTACTAGAGAAAATCTACAGTGGCCAGTTGACATACCAACTTGACGGGATGAGAGAGGAAGCTGGAGCCACCAGGATGGTGATTGGATTTGGCGACTTTGGTTATGGGGAACAATTGATCTGTTTACCCTGAAGGTTGATAGATGTATACGAAATACTAAGAGTCATTGATAGGATAGATAGTCTGAATCTTTTCTTCCCATGTGAAGGGTATCAAAAACATAAGGTCATAGGTTTAAGATGGGATGGAGAATTTGAGGAGGAAGACTTTTTTTAAACAGTGTTTGACATCTGGAATGCACTGCTAGTAAGAGTGGAATCAGATAAAATTACTACAATTTTAGAGACTGTTAGGCCAGGCAAAAGAGGATATAGATCTTCTTCAGACAAATAGGATTAGTAAGGAAGGGGAAAAATTACAAATGTTTGGACTGAATGATGGATAGAACTGTTCGGTCCTGTATGTGCTGAGCAAATCCATGAAACCTACAGTGTCACAGGGAGAATGTGCAAACTCCACACAGCCAGGGAAAAGTCAGGATCGAACCTGGATCTCCGGCGCAGTGAAGCAGCAGCACACTCATCGAACCACTGCTGCCCAAAGCTCTCAACTGTCATTTCTGAAACCAGAATTGGTGCTGTAACCTAAACTCAAAGTTCAAGGTAAATTTATTATCAGAGCACATACGTGTTGCCCTCCCTGAGATACATTTTTTGTGGGTATCGAGTCAACAATATACCAGCAGTCTGTCATAACTTTCATTGTGTAAATTCACCTTTTAGTCCAGATTCTAGCTTTTACAAATAACATAAACTATATTATTAGAACTGTAAACAAATAGATATGTAACTGTGAATACTGCATTCTAACTAAGCATGTGGTACAAGATCAGTGAAAACAAACTTTTCCCTCCTCAATGACAGTTCTTTGCTTGCTGTGAGTAAAGCTGACTTTATTCTCAATTGGTGCACTGTTTAATCAGATGGTTCAGAGAATCACAGACTCCAAGAGGAGATACTAGATGGACTAAGTTTGTTTTCCATGGAGCAGAGGAGATGGGGTGAGGGGCCTTAATAAAGGTTTAAAGTTTATGAGTGGCTTATATTTAAAAAAATCCCCCATAATACAGGTATCTAAAAACCATAGGGCATAAGTTTATGGCAAGGAGTAAACAGTTTAGAAAGTGTTTTATCACCCAAAGTATAGTTGCAATCTGGAACACTCTACCTGAGTAGGTGGTGGATAAACATACTCTTACTACCTCTTAAGAAGTACAGTATCTGGACAAGAGCTTGAATTTCTAAGGCTTTGCAAATCGCGGTCCAAAAATACTAAATGTGACGTGAATAGGTAAGTACTTGATAGTTGGCATAGTTTAAACTGCTCTTTCATTCTATGATTCAAACTCGTGGCTTCTAATTCTACATTGTAGACCAGCATCAAATGATCTAGGTTAGGAAATTCACTACACAATTCTTAATTAATCAAAACTTCTACTTATTTTTCTGTACAAATATCAACATAACTATTAAAATATGAATAATTTTTCCCCCTCTGTATCAATACTCACTCTGACTACTTCTCCAATTTATAACACTGAAATAGCAGATCTCATATTGGCCAAGCAATTCATTCATCTCCCAACCCCTGGCAAGGGGTCTTCCTAGCAGTAGTTAGTCTCCAGAACTCTTAATACTCTGTATCCAAAGCCCCTTTTTCCTTATCAGTTCAAATGTTGTGTTTCATTCTCTTTGGCTCTGACCTATCTGGCTACGGTTGTTCAGCTTTCCATTGTCTCTGGTCGAGCCAAGTCAAGTGAAGTTTGTTGTCATTTAATTACATGCATGTACATAACCATATAATGTATATAGAAGTGAGATGTTTCTTTGAACCAGGGTGTAAAACACAGTTACACATGCATCACATGAAAAACTATGAAGGCAAGGATAAAATCTACAGATGAATCACACATAAATAACAAACTAAAATGATTTAGAATTAAATACTGTCGGGTACGGAAAAGATTAACCAGTGACACTTCAAATATGATGTAGCCTGAAGTTCAGAGGCCTAATGGCCAGAGGGAAGAAACTGTTTCTCATCCTGATCATTCTTGTTTAATGCGTAGTAGTCTCCTTCCTGATGGCAGAAAGTCAAAGAGGATGCTGGATGGATGGGTGGCATCCTTAATAATACTAAGGGCCCTGCATATGTAGCACTCCTGATAAATGTCCCTGATGGATTGTAGTGAGACCCCCATGATCCTCTCAGTTGTTCTCACAGTCCTTTGTAAGGACTTTCAGTCCGATGCTTGATTGCTCCCATATCAGATGGAGATGCAACCTGTCAAGATTCTCTCAATGGTACTCCTGTAAAATGCAGTTAAGATGGGGGTGGGGGGGGGGGGGGTGGAAGTCTTGCTCAATCTTCTATTGAAGTGGAGGCACTATTGTGCCTTCTTATTTAGGGAGGTGGTGATAAGGGACCAGGTGAGGTCAGCCAAGATGTGAACTCCCAGGAACTTGTTGCACTTAACTCTCTCTACAGAGGGGCCATGTATTCACAAGGGGTGGGGGGGTGGTTTGTATGCACCTTCCTGAAGCCCACAATGATTTCTTTGGTCTTCTCCTTGCTAAGGCTTAGGTTGTTCTTCTCACATGAATTCACCAGCCTCCCCTCATTCATTTTGTCCAAGCCAGCATCATTTTATTGCCTTTCTCACAACTTGTAATTAATTTTTCTTTGTTCTGCATCAGAGCAGAACAGTCAGTTACTAAGCTTGGGTTACTCAGGTGCTGACTCCCCTAATCATAAACCTGCATGTTTTATCTTACCAAAGAACATCTCACAAATAATTTCTTATTTGGAAATGATCTCTAGTTCAACAGATTGCCAGGAGCAGCATTGCATGCACTTTAAAACACTTTGACAGAACTATTCCTGAGCAAAACCAGCTCACAAAATGGAGGTTACAGAGCACCTTCATAAAATGGCAGTCTCCATTCCTTCAAGCACATGACAAGAATAAATACAATTTGTCTACTTCCATTATCCTTAACTCATTTGAGTTTGATGTTTTCTTCCATATTTTAATTCCTCCGTGACCAAAAATATATTCAAGATAGTGGTCTAAAGTACTTCAAGGCTCCAATTCTCTGACTCAAAAGCACATTGTCAAGTGGAACCTTCAATAGCATGCACAATTCATAAACATTGTGGGTTGTTGCAAAAGCAACATGCGTCACAATATTGGTTGTCATTTTCAATACTCACACATGGGAAATCTTGATCCAATGCACGGTGCAATCAGCATTCATTTCTACACAGAAAGAAGACAGTTCTGTGCAATGTAAATGGTATTTTGATAACTGACTGTTTTCATTGTTGCTGGAACTATTCTTTTTTTTCTGCAAAATGATCATTGAATTTTATTAACAAAAGATGAAATGCAAACAACAGGCAGCTTGTTAATAAATCTGAATTAACTGCAATAAGTGATTTCAACTTCATTGAAAATTAAAATTAAGGAATTTTTTGTTTTGAGGTAAGGACAATAGGTTAACAAAACAGCATTCTGCATTCCTTGGGTTCTTCTGCACCTTGCAATAACTTGTATGCACTCGAGGGGCCGAATGGTCTACTTCTGCACCTATTGTCTATTGTCTATTATTGTTTTTTCACCCATGTTGCTTACTCTTTAAGGCTATGCAATATCATAACCATTGCTACAGATATAACAAAATTCAAAAATACTGCAAAAACACGACAAAACACTTAATTTCAATATTTCCTCCAACAATGTGTCCAACAGCAGGAATACTCATTTTTGCATGGGATGTAAACTCTTCCAGCTGTGGCTTTTATTATAGTCACCTAGTTCTACTACTTCCAGTATATCCTGGATCTGTTTCAAGATGTCTCACTGCATTTTCACTGTTTTGTGATAAACATGATGGTTGGAGCTATTGTACATTACTGCATTCTGGAATATCAGCATGATATCCCGCTGGAATACTGCTGTTGTGCAGATTAGTCCTTTTCTAATATTTCTCTTTATATTGGATAAATCTATCGGTCTGTGCACCTGGCTGTGATATCCAGGAACTCAATCCTCAGTTATTGGATTCAGAAACAAACTAGCAAATCTGTGACTGGCTATCTCCTTCCACATGAGCAACACCGTCCTCTTCTAATTCCTCTGAGCTGAAATTTGATCCTGGTCAATTCTTGTGGATAGCTGGGAGGATGTGTGACTGCTAGCTGCTGGCTCATCCAAGACCAACAACTGCTCGGAACCGAGGCTAACATCGCTCTCAGAGATAGACAGTTCTATGTCAAATTCTGAAAGGTCAACATCACAAAACTCTTCTTCACTGGTGGTTTCTTCCTCCTGTAGACTGTCTCTCATTGTGTTGTATTCTACCTCAGATATCTCCATTTGCTCATTCCCTGCAATATTGTGTTGTGCTTCTAGAAGTGGATTGCCCTTTGAATAAAGTGCAAGATAACTGCAGTTGCCCTCAAAGCACTTCACCAGATCTAAGTACACTTTCTCCGACAATTTTTCTTGCTTCAACTTTCTCCTGGGAATACTCTACATTGTTAAAATGTTCTGACTCCTCTTTCCCTAAAGGTTCCAGGCACACTTCCATTTTCTCACAATGTTCTGTCTTGACTTTAAAAATGTCATTACTCCCATGATCCTCGCCTGTTGATCCATGTTTTTCTATCTTACTTTCAGACTTCATTCCCAGGATCTGTCTGTAAATTTCTTTCTGTATTTCAATTTCTTGTTGCTCTTTAGCAATATCAGTCTTCACCTGCAAAGCAAAGAGAGAGAGAAGGAAGGCAGGAGAGCCCACTGGGACACTGTCCTTCTCTGCAGAATCCTGCTTTCATGTTGAATCATGCCCACGTAGGCTCTTAGCACTGATTTCAGATTCTGAGGTCTGCATTATTAATTGAGCGGCTAAAAATTGCTGAATTTGTTCTAAGACATCTCATTTCATTTCTAATGCCATGTGATACATACTACGGTCAGAACTATTATACATCACTGCATTTTGGAACATCAGCATATTGTCCTCCTGAAACTCTGCTGTTGTGCAAATTAAACCAGTCTCTATATTTTTCTTTATTATTGACAAATCCATTGGCCTGTGTACAATGCTATGATATCCCGGGGCAATATTGTCCGTTGCTGGCTAAAGGAATACATTGGCATATCTGTGATTAGCAGCTGCTCTCCATACTAGCATAATAGCCTTCTTCCAAACTTTCTGAGCTTGAATGGCTTCCTGGTCTTCACGGCAAATTGAAAACTGTGAGGAAGCTGAGCTGCTTGATATTGAATCAGCAAGAACTGATGATTGCAGATGTGCATTGTGAATGCTGAATCCATCGTCACTCTCACTGACAGGTGGTTCATTATCTGTTTCTGACATATAAACCTCATTTGGTTCCTCCCTGGTCTCATCCACACTGGCAGCTTCACTAGCTCCATCTTCCTCTTTGGGAATAAGCATATCCTGCAGCTTGATTTAGCCCTTTAAAACTAATCCAGTCTCGTCCTTTGTGGTTTCTACAATTTCAGATTGTCCCACTCCACGAGAAGTACTTTTGCACTGTGTAATGCTCCTGGGTGACATGTGTCCAATTTCCTCAGAGGTACTTTTGTTTTGTGCAGTGCTTCGTGGCAAGGAATGTGATGTTTCATCAGATGTGCTTTTACTTCACATGGCATTCCTTGGCAAAGCATGTTCCATTCCAAGTACCTTGGATTTTAGACCTCGAAAAGTTATCATTTTTCCTGCACTTCCCGTTTGTTACAGGCGTCCTGAATTGGATTCTTCTTCCTGATCTTGCTCCTGCTCGACTTGCTCTGGTAATCCCTGTTTAATTCCTTTGATAACTAGATTGTCAGCAGAGTCCAATCCAGCCAAAATTTGCATCTCTTCACTGGATTGGCACTCTGATTTGTGAGTCTGTGGCTGGATTTCTTCAGTTTCCTCCTTTATCATCTGTTCTGCCTGAAAGAGGGAGGCAGGATTTCCCTCAGGAGCCACTATCCGCTCTCCAACATCAGGAGGAAGATCAGTCAGCTCCTGTGTTTCCTCAACCTTTTCTTCAATAATTGCTAAGATGTCTGCAGGGTTTCCCAAATGAAGTTCACTGGCATAACCAGACATTCCAGTATTAACATTGCCTTCAAGTTGCTTTGACTGGTGCTGATCTGCGACATTCTCTCTTTGTTTTGCAATCTGCAGAGTGCCAGGTGGCAGACACCTGCTTTCTCCAGAGTCAATGAACACAGAGAAACTGGCCAGATCTCTGGACACTGAGAGAGCTGGCTGCTCCACACAACTCTCTACCTGAACACAAATGGTGGTTTCCTCAGCTATAGGTGCTGGAGATACCGGTACACTGGTACAAGTTGGCTGCAACTCTGGAACATGCAGGGTTGATACACCTGTTCCCATTTCAGCATGAACATTGGGACTAGTGACATGTGTAGAGTTCACCTGGAGATCAACATCACTGACAATAGTGTGGCTGTCCTCACTGGCCTATTGTGTATCTGTCACAGAATAGTCTACCCCAGGAGAATTCGACTCCATTGCCTACCGGATAGACAAATTAGTCAATCTATTAGGGCATTTTTTGCTGCTTGACGGGCACTTTCTGTTGCACGCCTTTTCATTTCAGCCTCCTCCTCTTCAAGTTTCTTCTTCACAGCAATTTAATTCCATGTTTCCTGAAGCCTACTATCCACATGCCCAGCCTGGATCAGCTCTGTTTCTCTCCTCACCTTTCTGTATTTCTCTTGAGTCTCTTTAATAAGTTTCTTTAGTTCATCAATTCGCTCAACGGTGAGCTTGCGAACACTTACATCTTCCACAGCTTTCACAACTTCTCCCTTCTCAGCACGCTTCCGTTTGGGTGTTCCTGTTGTTTCCAACAATTCTGAGTACTGCGGCACACAATGCTTTTGTGAAACCAATCCGGTGGCCGTCCAGGTTCTGCAAAAGGTTTAATTGCTCTGCTAACTGATACCCAGTTCTGATCTCCACTTTGCATCACTGATGATGCCAAGCATAACTTTTCTCGAATTGACTGTGGTTTGTTTGGGCCAGTACTCAGCAATTTGTGCTTGCCAGTCCCTGCTGTCATCATCCCAGCAACCGATTGTGTCGCGGGAACTATTTTATGTATAAGACCAAGATGTAACTCAGATTCTATAATTCCAGTTATGGTGTTAGTAGCACATTATTTCCACTGATGCAATTCCTCTAAAGTTAAGAGCACACAAATCAGAAGTGTTCCTTTTTTAATCATAAGTAAACAAAAAATTATTCCAGAAACATTTCCAGTGTAAAGTTTTAAGCAGAAGACAGACAGAATTATAAATTCAAAACAATTATTACACACTATTAAAACAATGTGAGTTAACTGAGCTGAACTACCTTGAAAAGAGCAAGATTATGATTTTTAAGATTTTGAAGGGGATTAGTAGGATCAAGGTAAATTGTTCAGCACAAAGAATTCAAGTCACAAGGGATGCAGATTAAAATGTTTAAAAATTGAATTTAGAAAACAAAATTCATTTCTCAATGAACTACTTGGAATTAAGCAATTCAGAAGTTGGCCGCCTACCCATGATCAACTAGAAAGAGATGATCATCACCATCCTCACTTAAAAGGCACACACATGAGAGAAATAAGCAAATCAAATAAATTTAAGATTTAATTATTCTTAGGACAAATTAATTGGTATGTGGAAAAATACCAATTAATAAAGCTTCAAAGATTTGTTAAAGGCAAATTGGGTTTAATTATCCTTATTGAGTTATTTGATTAGGCAAAGGGGGAGTATTGATGTGGTTCGTGCCATTGGGGTCTGTGTAGATTTTCAGAAAGCTTTTGTTGACCAACTATCAGCAAACTGATGCATGTCTTTCTCTTTGCATGCTGCCCATCTCCAGACCCTTGTGAAGTTCCATTTGCCCACCAGCCTTTGAGGAGTTAGTGCATTTCTTTTCCTTTCCATTAAGTACCCTTATTTTAACCGTTCCATCAGTGGTTGGTTTATCTTTAGCTACCTAATCCCAAATATATGCAGTTTGTGGGTTACTTACCCAGCATAAATTGAAACAATGTAGTGATGTGCTACACACAGCGCTGAAATAAGTTGTTTCGAGACTAGTTTATTTAAACTTAGCGCCGCTGGCATTTAATCCCTAGCGCCCATCCTCTCCGGGCGGAAGTGACGTCAGAGGTGCATTACCAAAGTCACTCCCCGCGCGCTGGCTATTTGTGAGCCGGTTCGCCTGCTCAGAAAGTGGGTCGACACATAACTTCCCCCCCCCCCAGAACCGGCGATACACCCCCCAATGTCCACAGACAGGATCAGCCTCTGTTTGGGAGGTCTGCCTCTGCACCGCGGTGCCTGAACCTCGACTAACTGCGCCAAGTCCACATGAGCTGGTTTGAGTCGGTCCACCATGAAAACCTCCTGTCTCCCCCCAATGTCCAGAACGTACGTGGACCCATTGTTGTTGATCACCTTGAACGGCCCCTCGTATGGCCGGTGTAGTGGTGCCCGGAGTCCGCCCCTTCATACAAACACAAACTTACAGTTCTGCAGGTCTTTGGTACATGGGTCGGGGTCCGTCCGTGCTGTGAAGTTGGTATGGGGGCCAGGGCGCCAAGCCTTTCGCGTAGCCTGTCCAGGACTGCTGCGGGTTCTTCCTTTTGCCCCCTTGGGGCTGGTATGAACTCTCCTGGGACGACCAGGGGTGCGCTGTACACCAACTCGGCCGACGAGGCGTGCAGATCTTCTTTGGGCGCTGTGTGAATTCCAAGCAGGACCCAGGGAAGCTCGTCCACCCAGTTAGATCCTTTCAGGCGGGCCATGAGAGCCGACTTCAAGTGACTGTGGAAGCGTTCCACTAGTCCGTTCGACTGTGGGTGGAAGGCAGTAGTGTGGTGTAGCTGCGTTCCCAACAGGCTGGCCACAGCTGACCACAGGCTGGAAGTGAACTGGGCGTCTCTGTCAGAGGTAACGTGGGCCGGTACCCTGAAGCGTGCTACCCAGGTTGCAATCAGTGCTCAAGCGCAGGAATCGGCAGATGTGTCGGTGAGTGGGACCACCTCTGACCACTTCGTGAACCAGTCTACCATAGTTAGGAGGTACCGTGCTCCTCGGGACACTGGTAGGGGGCCCACGATATCCACATGAATGTGGTCGAAACTCCGGTGGGTGGGTTCGAACTGTTGTGGCGGGGCTTTAGTGTGCTGCTGCACCTTGGCTGTTTGGCACTGCGCTCACGTTCTGTCCCATTCACTGACCTGCTTGCGAAGTCCGTGCCACGTGAACTTGCTGGAGACCAGCTGGACGGTTGTCCTGATAGATGGGTGTGCCAAAGTGTGTATAGAGTCAAAAACTCGCCGCCTCCAGGCTGCCGGGACGATGGGGCGAGGTTGGCCGGTAGCCATGTCGCACAGGAGGGTCCTATCACTTGGGCCTATGAGAAAGTCCTGCAGCTGCAAACCCGAGACTGCGGTCCTGTAGCTTGGCATCTCGTCGTCTGCCTGCTGCGCCTCCACCAGTGCTGCATAGTCCACCCCCAGGGATAGGGCCTGGACAGCTGGTCTGGAGAGTGCGTCCGCCACAACGTTGTCCTTTCCCAAGACATGCTGGATGTCCGTCGTGTACTCGGAGATGTAGGACAGATGTCGCTGCTGGCGCGCCGACCAGGAATCGGACACCTTCGTGAACGTGAAGGTCAACGGTTTGTGGTCAGTGAACACGGTGAACAGCCTGCCTTCTAAGAAGTACCTGAAATGCCGGATTGCCAGATACAGTGCCAACAGCTCCCGGTCGAAAGCACTGTACTTGGGTTCAGGTGGTCGTAGGTGCTTGCTGAAGAACACCAGGGGTTGCCAACGCCCCTCAATGAGCTGGTCCAGCACCCCGCTGACTGCTGTGTCATATGCATCCACCGTGAGGGCAGTCGGAACATCCGTTCTGGGGTGCTCCAGCATCGCAGCATCTGCCAAGGCTTCCTTGGCATTAATGAAAGCAGCCACGGCCTCCTCATCCCAAATAATGTCCTTACCTTTACCCGACATCAGGGTGTACAAAGGCCGCATGATATGGGCTGCTGAGGGGAGGAAACGGTGGTAGGAGTTCACCATACCAAAGAACTCCTACAGGCCTTTGACTGTGTTGGGCCGGGGAAAGTGGCGGATCGCATCTACCTTGGCAGGCAGAGGTGTTGCCCCGTCTTTGGTAATCCTGTGGCCCAGGAAGTCAATGGTATCGAGACTGAACTGGCATTTGGCTGGGTGGATCGTGAGGCCGAAATCACTCAGGCGGGAGTAGAGCTAGCGGAGGATATTTCGTCCAAATAGATGAACACAAAGCCCAGGTTGCGCCCCATCACATCCATTAGCCGCAGGAACGACTGTGCGGCATTCTTCAGGCCGAACAGGGTGATGAGTGCTGTTTTGGGGATATCTTCAGGGTGCACCGAGATTGGATGGTATCTCCGGACGAGGTCTACTTTGGAAAATATTCTTGCCCCGTGCAGGTTTGCTGCAAAGTCCTGTATGTGCGGCACAGGGTAGCGGTCTGGAGTTGTAGCCTCGTTCAGTCTGCGGTAGTCGCCGCAAGGTCTCAAACCCTCAGCTGCTTTGGGCACCATGTGCAGGGGGGAGGCCCATGGGTTGTTGGACCTCTGTACGATCCCCAATTCCTCCATACCTTTGAACTCCTCCTTCGCCAGACGGAGCTTTTCTGGGGGGACCCTTTGTGCACGGGCGTGGAGGGTTGGTCCCTGGGTCGGAATGTGGTGCTGTACCCCGTGTCTGGGCATGGCTGCCGTGAACTGCCGTGCCAGAATCAATGGAAAGTCCACCAGGATTCTGGTGAATTCGTTGTCCGATAGTGTTATGGAGTCCAGGTGTGGGGCCGGCAACTTGGCTTCACCAGGGAGAATGTCTGGAAAGTCTCGGCATGTACCAGTCTTTTCCCTTGCAAGTCAACCAGCAGGCTGTGAGCTCGCAAGAAGTCTGCCCCCAGGAGTGGTTGGGCCACCGCGGCCAGTGTGAAGTCCCATGTGAACCGGCTGGCGCCGAACTGCAGCTGCACTGTGCGGGCGTCATAGGTCCGTATTGTGCTGCCGTCTGCGGCCCTCAGGGTGGGTCCTGGCTTCCTGTTGCGGGTGTCGTACCCCGTTGGGGGCAAGACGCTGATCTCTGCTCCGGTGTCGACCAAGAAGCGGTGTCCCAACTGTTTGTCCCAGACGTACAAAAGGCTGTCCTGGTGGCCAGCCTCCATGGTCATTAGCGGCAGCTGGCCCTGGCCCTTGCAGGGCGGGCGAGAATGGTGAGCTTTTGTGCCCCACCACTGGTGGTAGATACACCACTGTTCACTGGCCTCCTCACTCCTGCCTCTGTGTTGGGCCTGGTCTGGTTTGCTGTTGGGCGTGTGGCTGGTAATCTGACTGACGGATGCCACGCTCTCCTTCTTGGCTTTCCACAGCACATTTGCTCGGGCTGCCACCTTCCGGGGGTCGCTGAAATCTGCATCGGCCAGCAGCATATGTATGTCCTCGGGCAGTCGCTCTAGGAACGCTTGTTCGAACAAGAGGCAGGGCTTGTGTCCGTCAGCCAGGGACTGCATCTGGTTCATTAATGCTGACGGCAGTTTGTCTTCCAAATCGTCCAGGCAGGCACCCTGCTCACGCCGTGAGAAGCCAAAGGTCCCAATGAGCAGAGCTTTGAATGCTTCATATTTGCGTTCTTCTGGGGGTGACTGTATGAAGTCCGCAAACTGGGTGGCCGTCTCCTGGTCAAGGGCGCTCACCACGTGGTAGTAACTCGTGGAACCAGAAGATATCTGCTGAATCTGGAACAAGGCTTCTGCTTGGCTAAACCACACGCATGGTCGCAGCGTCCAGAAAGTAGGCAATTTTAGCGAAACTGCGTGAACAGATGAAGAGTCGGTCATCTTTGGTTCAAATCCTGTTTGGACCGACGGGGTCACCAATGTAGCGATGTGCTACACACAGCGCTGAAATAACGACACGCAGTCGGTAAGTCGTTTCGAGACTAGTTTATTCAAACTTTGCGGCGCTGGCATTTAATCCCTAGCGCCTGCCCTTTCTGGGTGGAAATGACATCAGAGGTGCATTACCAAAGTCTCCCCCCGTGCGCTGGCTATTCGTGAGTCGGTTCGCCTGCGCAGAAAGTGGGTCGCCACAACAATTTTTTTCCACAATAAATCAGTTAAGTGGTGACTTTTTGCATACAACTCCGATGGGAATCATCAAATATTTCCGGTTAGGACTACCACAGCTGAAATCCACAGTTGCTAGCGGGAGTACTTCAGTAAGCAGTACTGATTTAAGACGTTAGATATAGCTATAGATATTCAGGATTGACAAACCTTGGATGGCAGATGGGTTGCAATTGTAGATCCCTTTTAAACGGGAATGTCTACAGGTATGATTATAACACAGCAGCTTAGGACTTCCACTATCAACTATCCTGCTGGAGATTGTACAATCTCTAGCAAATAAAACTGAAGAGCAAGGTTGTTGAAACAGAGGGAAATCAGGAGTTTCTGTGTACTTTGGTTCACGTGAAAGTTGGTAACACTTGCTTTTTCGAATGCAGCGTTGCAGCCTGATTGCCTCACTATTCTTCTGAAAGACAAACCAGCTCAGTCTTTTAAAGGCAAATATGGAGTATGCTTTATGAGCAGTGGCGCTGCTGAACCTTGGTGACTTCTGGATGGTAGCTAATGAAGCAAGGATGGTAATTAAATACTTTGTTAACCACACTTACTCTGGCAAATGATCAGCTCAAGTAATAGTCTGCAACTTGCCTTTGGATGTGGAGGTAATTCAATGTGGCTGAAACAAAGCAAGGTGAGGCAGCAGTCCTATCACCATGAGTGTGGAACTATGTAAAAGGTTGGGCACAGACTAATTGAAGCTGTGGGGTCCAGGCATCAGAGCATATCAACGCAACAGAATACAATGTTCGGATGGAGATTTGTATGCTGAATAGAAACAGCAAAGTCCAGTGTATCCAAAGAGCAGAAGATTAAAGCGCTGGGCCAGATTGAAAAGGTTCAGGCTGTTGGAGCCAGAGGCGAGATATGGGCCGGTTTCATTTGCTGCTCCCCAACGTTTAATCATCTCTGCACTGGAGTAAGGGGCTCTCTTTGCGGACGTCAGTTCAGAAATGCTATTTGTCTGAAGTTACTGTTTGCATGATTTTTGTTTTACATCACATATTGGGTGTTTGACGGTCTTCTTTTTATGGGTTATTTATTTTTTTTATTTTTTATGAGTTCTGATTTTTATGCAGCATGATGTGTACCTTTTATTTATTTTCTGCACATTGGGTGTGTGTGTGTGTCACACACATACACATGTGTGTGTGTGAGGTTTTTTTGTGTGTCTTTTGGATGGATACCTGTTAGGAGACAAAACAAATCTCAAGGTTGTATAATGTATATATACTTTGATAGTTTTGCCCCATTATGCTGGTAGCAATGTACATTCCACACCTTAGGTCACATCAGGGAACACTACAGGAGCTAAACTCTATAATCTGTAAGCACAAAATTGTGTACCCTGATACCTTCCAATTATTGTGGGGGAATTCAACCAGCTTGAAGAAGACTCTAAACCACGTACCACCAAGAAATCACCTCTGAAACCAGAGGAACCAACTGTTTTAATGCTATCAAGAAGGTTTAGCATGCTATCCCATGTCCATATTTTGGAAAGTCCAATACCTGACTGTATTTTTACCTACAGAATATAGGTAAAGACTAAAGATCAGTGGTGAGGACTAAGAAGGTATGGTTAAGAGAGGCGGAGGAATGCTTACAAGACTGTTTTAACTCTTGTGGACAGGGCAATATTCAGGGATTCATCTTCGAACCTGAATGTGTATACCATAGTTGTGACCAACTTCATCAAAACTTATGTCAAAGAGCGTATGCCTTTGAGAACTTATCAGACATATGAAAACCAAAAGCCATGGATGAACCAGGAGATTTGCAGTCCACTGAGGGCAAGATCAATGGCACTCAGTACTGGTGATCCAGAGTTATATAAGGCATCCAGGAATGACCTGTGGAAGTCTATATTAAAGGGGTATTAACAATTCTATTGAGGGTAGAGACAGCTCTGACAGGGTTTATAGGCCATTACTTCCTTCAAAGCGAAAACTAACATCACAAATGGCTGTGATGCTTCACTCTACACCTTTTATGCACACTTTAAAACGGACAATAAAACTACTCCAGTAACAACTGGTGACCCAATGACCTCTGTCTTGGAGTACGACAGCAGAACATCTTTCAAGCGGGTGAAAGCTAGCAAGGCATCAGGCCCTAATGGTGAACCTGGCCGGACTGTAAAATCATGTGATGACCAACTGGTGGGAGTGTTCAAGGACATCTTCAATGTCTCACTGCTGCAGTCAGAGTTTCCCACTTGCTTTAAAAGGGCACCAATCATAGCAGTGCCCAAGAAGAGCAGGATGAGCTGCTTCCAGGACTATTGCAAGTAGCACTCACACCTAGTGTGATGAAGCACTTTGAAGGGTTGATCAGGGTTACAATCGCCTCCTGCATTAGCAGGAACCTGGACCTGCAGCAATTCTTCTATAACCACAATAAGACAACAGTGGATGCAATCTCCTTTGCTCTCCACTCAGCCCTGGATCACCTGGAAGATAGCAATGCCTATGTCGGCCATTATTTATTGATTACAGCACAGAATTCCATACAATCATACCCTCAGTTCTATGACTAGAATCCTTGACGAGGATGATTTGGACCCAAATGCTGGAGTACCCAGGACTAGGATTGAGACATGGAGTAAAACTGTATCATGAACTGAGCACGAAACAAAACGCTAGACAATATCTTTGTTGGTCTTACAACTGAGCACTGAGGCTCTCAATTCTTGGCACCCAAAACATGGTTGTCAATTAGCAGGAGGTCCTGAATCTTTAAAGCGGCTATTCATCTTTCAGAGAGTTAGAGCATCTGAACCCTGGAAGCTGTTGCAGTTTGCTGCGTGTCATAACAAGACCACATCCCCTATGACCAATTCCTGATGGCTCTGGCTGTTCGGACAGTTGATAATTGTAGTCATGGATGAGTGCTGAAGCAAAGATGTCCCTATCAGTAACCAGGCAGTGTTTCTTGGATCTGAATCCTTCCCAGACTACAAGGAACTGCCAAGCACCCTGAACAGTTCATGAACCCAAAATTCCTCTCACAGTGAAGACCCATTCTCCATCGACAAACATTGGTGGCAGCAGGACTGATGGTGGTGGGGCTCAAAGGCTGGCGTTCATAGGCTTTAATTTGGAAATGTGGAAAGTGCGATTGGTCTTGAGGGTCTTAGAGAGCTGCAAGGTGTAGGCCGCCGGGTTTACTCCCCTGAGAATTTTGATAGATCCAATGAACTTGGGCACCAGTTTCCTAGACTCCTCTTGCAGAGGCAAATCCTGAGTCAACAGCCATTCCAGTTGCACATGCAACAGAACTGGTCCCTATCTTCTCTTACAGGTAGCTTTTATTTCAGCCTTTTGGGTAGAAGCTAACAAAATCTCCCTTGTCTTTGTCCATTTCTCCCAACAGTGTTGGAGGAGACCTTTGACGGCAGGGATTCCAACCTTAGCTTCCTGCTCAGGGAAGAGTGGCGGACAATGCCCAAATTGGCATTCAAAGGGGAACATCCTATTGCCGAATGCCATAAAGTGTTGTGGGCGACCTCTACCCCATCAAACGGTTGTACCACTTGTCTGATCTTTCAGAGGCCAGGCATCTTAGAGTTCATTCCAAATTCTGGTTCAACTGCTCCAGCCGGACATTGGGCTGCTGGTGAAACTGAAAGGAAAGACTCGCTGTTACCCCAATCAGCTTACAGAACAGCCTCCAAAAATGTGGACTGCAAACTGACACAGTCCACTGGAAAAATGTGGATTGTGAAGACTTGGTAAAGGACAATTTCTGCCATTTCTGCTGCAGATAGTTGTCTGTCCAAGACAATTAATTTGCTGGCCTTCGAAAAATGACCCACAATTACCATAATAATGGTCTTCCCCTTGTAAGGAGGAAGACCTGTGATGGCGTCCATGGAGATGTACACCCATGGTCTGTCCAGAACAGTCAGAAGGTGAAGGAGCCCTTGAGGTTGGGTGCAGTGTTCCTTGTTCAGAGCACATACCTCACATAATGAGCGGGGGTGATTCAGTAAACCCCAGAGTCTCATCCATAGGTTCCTAAGTCTTTTGAGGCCAAATCACGGTCCAAATCTTCAGATAGTGACAGTGAGGAGCAACCCATGATCCTTGTGCTTCTGTGACTAGGCTCCAAGTATTTACATTTTGGAGCCATCCCCTTAAATAGGACCTGGTAACTGGAGCCCTTTGGCGTAGATGCTAGAATTCCAGACTGCTTGGAATCCTCCATGGCTTGCTGCGGAACTAGAGATCTAATTCCAGTGAACCTCTAATTGGTTGAAGCCAGCTTGTCCGCCTCCTTGAAGGCAGACTGGGCTTCCTAAAGACTCGAGGCTACCGTGAACAGAAGTCTGTCCCCTCACCGGCCTCTGGTCTGGGGGAGAGTCTCGGGGCTGAAACACTAAGCTGAAAATATACCTTCTTACAGTGACTGGACAATGCAACAATCCTTCCTTCCTTACAGTTCATGGAAGGGTTATGCTGGTGCAGCCAAAGGTACCCAAGGATCAGAGGTAAGTGAGAAGACTCAATAATATAGAAACTAATGTCCTCCGCATGATCCTCTATCCTCATCCGCAAGACCAATGTTTGTTGCTGGATCTGTCTGGAACCAAACAGATGGCCATCCAAGACAGTTGTGGGTATGGGCTGGCTCAGCTCCTGTAGTGGTATGTTGAGCCAATGGGCAGACCCAAAATCTAGAAAATCTCCAGCTGCCCTGGAGTCCAAAAAAAGCATTCTCTTCTCATTGCTTCATATCTGATGAGATCCTCACCCTCAGCATGACACCAAAATCCGTGAGGTTACTTTATATTTATTCTTTAATTGATCAAATGACATTAATATACCTCCTTCAAAACAATCTCCTATTTTGTTACTTTCAACTAAGGGCTTATTTAAGAGAAAAATTAGGTCAAACAATGTTATTGCCGAAATCTAATGAAATAGAAATTTTATTTCAAAAAGGAAAGATTAAAAAATGTATATCTTGTATGTATAATTTGATTCAAAAACAGGCAATTAAACAAGGAGTCCATAAGTCAAGACAAAAATGGGAAAGTGATTTGAATATTAAAATTGAAGAAACAAATTGGTCAAGACTATGTCTTGATAGTATGACAAATACAAAAAATGTTCGGTTAATATTAGAGCAATATAATTTTCTACATCAATTATATATTACACCACAAAAAATAAATAAATTAAATCCAAATTTATCTGATCAGTGTTTCCGATGTAACCAAGAAACTGGTACCTTTTTACATTCTACATGGTCTTGTTCTAAAATTCAACCTTTTTGGACAAATTTAAGACTTTTACTGGAACAAATTACAGGAACACAACTTCCTCATAATCCAGTATTACTCTTACTAGGTGATATTGAAGGGATAAAACCAAAACCCAAACTAAATAAATATCAGAAAGAATTCATAAAAATTGCACTGGCAGTAGCCAAAAAGGCTATTGCGGTTACTTGGAAATCGGATACATATTTAAGTATAGATTGTTGGAAGAAAGAAATTTATGGCTGAATTCCACTAGAAAAAATTACTTATAATTTAAGAGATAAATATGAAACATTTCTGAAAATTTGGTGCCCTTATTTACAAAAGACAGGACTAAATATATAGGTGCTCTGAAGATGAAACAATTAACCAAATTGGGGAAAGAAATAAATATATATACTAAAGTTATTACGAACTCCATGGAGCATGTGGAGATCTTCCAACATCCAGGCACTCTTCCTTTTTTTTCTTTCTTTCTTTCTCTTTTTTTTTCTATAGGGAAGTTAGGGGGGAGGGGTTAAGGGGAGGGGGGAAGGGTTATATACATTTTTTTCTATACTTTACTCTGTAATCACTTAAAAATGCAATAAAAAAAGTTTTCAAAAAAAAAAAAAAATCAGTGAGGTTGGGAGTGGTTGCCACCATCACAGATCTTCCGACATTGAAAGGTCTTCACAGTTCTCCCAACAGCTGCATCTTTGGACATTCAGTCCGAGCTAGCCCTCCTCATATTCTTGATGTCATCCTACTTACACCCTGCCAGACAAATATTGAGACAAATGGATTGGTCGACCAGAACCTCTAATTGCTCTCCTGGTTCTCCCAAGGGCAAGATAATCCTCCAGTTCATCTTGAAGTATGTGGGGGTGCAGAGTGGCCAAGGCACTCACATTCCACCCACTATTTTGAGTCAAAGTCCAGAACTCGATAGCCAGTCAATTGCTAACCGTCCGCCCTGCTGCAACTTTGTCAGATGGTCTGAGGCTCGGCTGGTTCCGATGGGATGATCGAACACCTTACTCATGTAGCCATGAATTCCTCTGAATACAAACAAACCTCTGACCTTCATTCCCAGAGCACAGTGGCCCAGGCCAATGGGCTCTTCCAGTCAGAAGAGAGATAATAAGGGCTACCTTTCCATGCTGTGAAGGGAATTGGGATGGCTAAAATTGAACAGTAATGAGCATTGAATGAGGAAGCTGTAGCAAGAGCCTGTCACCATCAAATTTCTTTGGGGTTGGAAGATGTACTGGTTCCACAAAGTGACCGACACTGGCTTCCTCCTTATGAAAGGTGACAAACAGCTACCTGGAGGTCTTGTAACTCCAGGCATTGTCTGGATATCTCACTGTGGCTGGTCATAGCAGATGAAAGATTCTGATACCTCACTGGGTCCATACTGGCTCAATTGTACTGTGATCAGAGTCCCTGAGGAGGATGATATGGACTCAAATGTTGAAGTAGCTGAGGCTAGGATAGAGACATGGAATAAAACCGGGTCATAAACTGAGCACAAAACAAAATGCTAGGCTATATCTCTGGCTAGGCTTACGATTGAGCACTGAAGCTCCATTCAGCTGTTCTTTAAATAGTCGATTCGTGGCGCCCAAAAAAACGATTGCCAATTAGCGTGATGGTTCCTGACTCTTTTAAGTAGCTGGACCATCTATCATATTACAGAGAGTTTGAGTGTATAGACCTCAGAAACAGGCTTGGTTGAGAGCATGTTGTATCAAGTTCTAATCAACAAACTCCAAAATCTGGGCCTCTGTACCTACCTGTTCAACTGATCCTCGACTTTCTCATTGGGAGACCACATCTCCTTACTGACAATCAACACTGCTGTACCCTAATGAGGTATGGTTAGCCCACTGCTCTGCTTTGCACCCATGATTGTCTGTAAATTTGTACCATCCGTAAATTTGCCAAGGACACAACTATTGTTGGTAGAGTTTCAGATGGTGACGAGGAGGCATACAGGAGCAAGATAGATCAGCTGGTTGAGTGGTGTAGCAATAACCTGCACTCAATGTCAATTGATTGTGGACCAGGAAGGGAAAGTCAAGAGATCAATAGTGGAAAGGATGAACAGTTTCAAGTTCCCAGGTGTCAAAGTCTCTGAGGATCTGTCCTGGGCCCAACATATCAATACAGCCACAAAGAAGGTGTGACAGTGGCTATATTTCATTATGAGTTTGAGGAGAGTTGGTACGCCATCAAAGACACTCACGAATTTCAATAGATGTACTGAAGAGAGCATTTTAACTGCCTGCATTACTGTCTGGTACTGGAGGGCCACTTCCAGGACCAGAAAAAGCTGCAGAAAGTTGTGAAATCAGGCAGCTCCATCATGGACACTAGTGCCCCCAGCATCAAGGACATCTCCAAATGGCAATGCTTCAGAAAAGTGGTATCCATTGTTAAGGACCCCCATCACCCACAACATGCCCTGTTCTCAGTGCTACCATTAAGGGTGACGTAGAGCGGCCTGAAGACACAAACTCAACTTTCAGGAACAGCTCCACCATCAGATTTATGGATGAACAATGAATCCATGAACACTACCTCTGTACTTTTCCCCTCTCTTTGCACTATTTATTCTTTTTTGGTTATTTTTTTTTATTGTAATTTATAGTTTTCATTATTACTGTATGTATTTCATACTACTGCTGCAAAACAACAAATTTAATGATATATGCCGATGATATTAAACCTAATTCTGGTTGTGATGTGTGAATTGAATTGAAATGACTTTATTTCTTACATCCTTCATATACATGAGGATTAAAATTTTTATGTCACATCTCTAAATGTGCAATGTGCAATTTATAGTAATTTATAATGGTATGTACAACAGAATAGTCAATATAACACAGAAATGTAGTTGTGTCAGCATGAGTTAAGAAGTCTGATGGCCTGGTGGAAGAAGCTGTCCCAGAGCCCGTTGGTCCTGGCTTTTATGCTGTGGTACATTTTCCCGGATGGTAGCAGTTGGAACAGTTTGTGGTTGGGGTGACTCAGATCTCCAATGATCCTTCGGGTCCTTTTTCACACCTATCTTTGAAAATGTCCTGAATACTGTGAAGTTCACATCTGCAGATACACTGGGCTGTCCGCACCACTCTCTGCAGTGTCCTGTGATTGAGGGAAGTGCAGTTCCCATGCCAGGTAGTGATGCAGCCAGTCAGGATGCTCTCAATCATGCCTCTATAGAAAGTTCTTAGAATTTGGGGGTCCATACCAAACTTCTTCAACCGCCTGAGGTGACAGAGGCGCTGTTGTGCCTTTTTCACCACACAGCCAGTATGTGCGGACCATGTAAGATCCTCGGTGATGTTTAAGCCGAGGAACATAAAGTTGTATACTTTCTCGACCCCAGATCCATTGATGTCAATAGGGGCTAACCTGTCTCCATTCCTCTTGTAGTCCAAAATCAGCTCCTTTGTTTTGTGACATTGAGGCAGAAGTTGTTTTCTTGACACAACTGTGTCAGGGTGATGACTTCCTCTCTGTAGGCTGCCTCATTATTATTTGAGATTAGGCCAAGCAGTGTAGTGTCGTCAGCAAATTTAATTAACAGTTTGGGGCTGTGAGTGGTGACACAGTCATGGGTATACAGAATGTAAAGGAGGGGGCTTAGAACATAGCCCAGAGGGGTACCTGTATTTTGGGGCAGAGAGGCAGCCCACTCAGCACCTGCTGGAGATCTGATAGGAAATCCAGGACCCAGCTACACAAGGCAGAGTGAAGGCCAAGATCTCTGATCTTCTTGTTGAGCCTGGAGGGAATTATGATGTTGAATGCTGAACTGCAGTCCAAGAACAGCATTCTCACATAAGCACCCCTCTTCTCCAGATGTGTAAGGACAGTGTGTAGAGCCGTGGCTATTGCATTGTCTGTCGATCAGTTGTGTTGATGGGCAACTTGTAGGGGGTCCAGTTTGGATGGTAGCATGCTGCAGATCTAGTCCTTGACCAGCCTCTCAAAGTATTTGCTTATTATTGAGGTGAATCCGACAGGGTGCCAGTCATTCAGACAAGTTATCTTGGTCATTTTAGTTACAGGGAGAATGATGGATGTTTTGAAGCAGGAGAGCAATCTACACTGGGAGAGGGGAGATTAAAAATATCGGTAAACATACCTGCCAGTTGTGCCGTGCACTTCCTGAGTACTCACCCCGGGAAGCCATCCGGTCCTTCAGCCTTGCAACTGTCCAGCCACTGGAATCACCTGCGTACTTTGGCCTCAGAGATGACCAAGCTGCCAGTCGCATCATCCGTTGACCTCCTCAGGGGATCAGTGTTGGCGACATCGAATCGAGCATAAAAAAGATTTAGCTCGTGTGGGAGAGAGGCAGCGATGTTGGAAACTCCTTTGCATTTTACTTTGAAGTCTGTAATGGTGCGCAGACTTACTATAAGCTGCATGTGTTGTTGGTGGGGAGTTGAGTCTGAATCTTGACTCTGTTTTGTTTCACTGCCTTGATGATTTTATGTAGATTGTAGCTACATTTCTTGAGTTCATGTTGGAATTGATATTGATATTTGGCATGGGTTTTCAGGGTTGAAGGGCTGGTTGGTATCCATTTGTATCTCACAATGACTCTATGAAGCTTTTCAGACCATTGAGGCTAGATCAGCTCACAGGATAATCCCATTTCCCTACTTCCTTCTGAAAAACCTATTTGCTTTCAAAAGTCTGTCAATTCCACACTCAGGGATCCCATAAGTATTTTATCCGATAATAGGGTTGGAAGGTGTTGAATTATTGTGAATAGAGTTAAAGAACTGCAAGGATAAAAAAGACCCTGATGTTGGTTATATACAGGCGCCGAAACAGTAGAAAGGATGTGGTCTACAAATTACAACAGGAGATTGAAAATGCATGCCAAAAGTCATGGGGGATTTCAATATGGAGGTAGCTTAGGAAGAAACAGGTTGGTGCTGGATTCCAAGAGAGGAAATTCCTAGAATGCCTGCGAGATGGCTTTTTATTGAAGTTGATGGTTGAGCCCACTAGTCAGCATGGTTTCTTCAAGGGGAAATCTTGCCTGACAGATTTGTTAGAATTCTTTGAAGAATTATTTGAAGAAATAACAAGCAGGATAGTCGAAGGAGAATTGTTTGATGTTGTGTACTTGGATTTTCAGAAGGCATCAGAAAATTTGCCACACATGAGTCTGCTTAACAAGCTATGAGCCCATGGTATTACAGGAAAGATTCACGCAGAAGTAGAGCAATGGTTGATTGGCAGGAGGCAAAAAGTGGGAATAAAGGGAGCCTTTTCTGGTTGGCTGCCGGTAACTAGTGGTGTTCCACTGGGGTCTATGATGGGGCCAACTTTTTTTTTACGTTATATGTCAATGATTTGAATGATGGAATTGATGGCATTCTGTTGCAATGTTTGCAGGTGATATGGAGCAAGGTAGAGGGCAGGTAGTTTTGAGGAAGTAGGTGGGCTACAGAAGGACTTAGACAAATTAGGAGAATGAGCAATGAACTGGCAGATGGAATACAGTGTCAGGAAGTGTATAGCCATTCACTTTGTAGAAAAAATGTGAGGGTTGACTATTTTCTAAATGGTGAGAAAATACAAAAATCTGAGGCACAAAGGTAATTGAGAGTGCCTGTACAGCATGCTCAGAAGGTTAGTTTGCAGGTTGAGCCTCTGGTGAGGAAGGCAAATATAATTTTAACATTCATCTCAAGAGGACTGGAATATAAGAGTGAGGATGTAATGTTGAGTCTTTATAAAGCACTGGTGAGGTCCTACTTGGAGTGTTGCGAGCAGTTTTTGGCCCCTTATCTTAGAAAGGATGTGTAGAAACTGGGTTCAAAGGAGGTTCACAAAATTGATTCCAGGATTAAATGGCTTGTCATATGAAGAGCATTTGTTGACTATGGGCCTGCATTCGTTGGGATTCAGAAGAATGAAGGGTGACCTCATTGAAAGCTATTGAATGGTGCAAGGCCTTGATAGTGTGGATGAGGAGTAATTGTTTCCTATGTTGGGAATGTCTTATACCAGAGGACACAGTCTCCGAATAGAGGGACATCATTTTAGAATAAAGATGAGGACGGATTTCTTTAGCCAGAGAGTGGTGAATCTATGGAGGGCAGCTGTGGAGGCCAAATCTTTATGTATATTTAAGCAGAGGTTGATAGATTCTTGATTGTTCAGGACATGAAAGGGATACGGGGAGAAGACAGGAGATTGGGGCTAAGAGGGAAAATGGATCAACCATGATGAAATAGCAGAGGAGACTTGATGGGCCAAATAGCCTAATTCTGCTCCTATATCTTACGGTCTTCTGGTCTAAAAATTATCCTGTGAAGCATTTGTAACATTTTTCTAAAGGAAGTATTGCCTTTGGCATAAAATATTTAATGTAATCAGCAAGAAAATTGGAAACCCTCATGAATAGGGAAAAATTTGCAATAGAAGAGTTCAAGTCCTTTCTATTTTTAATTTTGATTTCTGGCATATGCAGTACTTTGCCTGTGTTTTATTCATTACATTGTTACAATCCAGATTATGCTGCCTAGCGGAAGCAGAGTTACTCATAACTTTCAAAACTGGATATATACCTTGCCATTAAATTTGCAAAACTATAAGCAATATGATTGCAGGATGTTGAGGAGCAATATTCAATGGTCTAGGGATTTCTTTCCATTTCTAATCTAATGCTAATTGCGGAATTCTATCACATTGCAGGCATAATGATTCAAATGACCTTTTTCAGAGATGTATCAATCTATTATCCCAAGTAATAATGATAGAGATTGATAAATGGAAAACAAATGTGTTTTTTTTTAACTAAAACCATTATTTCCCAAATAGATAGAAGGATGTTTGTTCATTGAGCCACAGTGTGGAATAGGCCCTTCTGGCCGTTCAATCCATGCCACCCAGTAACCTACGATTTAATCCTGAAAATATGAATCTCTGGAACCCTTGATGTAGTAGCTATATTTAGAAGATAGGATCCATTAAGTATCAGAAAAAAAAATACATCTTTCCACCAGCCGAGGAAAAAATGCAATGAGTGTAGTGTCCTCATTAGACTGTCAAAAACTGTTTCATTTCAAAAATTCTATTACTTTTACTTGACAAATCAAAAATCCTTCTCTGGATGATCTGTTATTTTCTGCTGCACTCACTCAGCAACCAATTATATTTCACATTAGTAGGTAGATAAGATGTTGACTTTTGCAGATGAGCTTGTAAAAGGTGCAATCTATGTACTCCTCTCGCCAGAACAAGCTCGAGTTTACATTGTGTAAATTATTTTCAAACTGATGCAAAAAGAAATAACAGTAAATTATAAGCACAATGAAATCCCGAGTTAACTGAATATTGCATCTTAACTACAATGGTACACAATCACAAAAATTAACTGGATTTTTCTTTTGATCCCTCAACATTAGTTTTCATCCATCTCCATCTTTCAGATGAAATCAGCTACATTCTAATTAGCAAATATGTAGTTTATATAAATTGCTTTCGATAGTCATAGCAAAATAAAATGTACCTTATGTTCTTTTGTTCCGCAATTTAGTTTCAAAAGACTCTGGACAATTAAGAATTTGCTTCCTGAATACTTCTGTGTGTACCTTACAAGTTTTGGACTGCTGATCATGAAAATTCTAATAAAGTTTCCCTATTACACATTATTTTGTTTGAAATTGTTTATATTTGTTACTCCAATTCATAATTCAAGTCAGAACAACTGATGCCAAGATTAAGGAAGGCATTGTCATTGGTCCACGAATCAAACAGGTAATCAGTTTCAGCCAATTCAAAGCACTTGAAAAAATTGAATGGAAGGCATTCAAGGATGTTGTTACAAATTTTCCTGGTAACTACAGAGCACCAAATTATATGCAGCTGGTTGACAGCATGTTTCAAAGATACTAAATGATGAAATGCAACATGTCACTAAAGATTCATTTTCTGCATTCCCATTTAGACTTCTTCCTTGCAAATCTTGGTGCTGTAGATGACGAGCATGGTGCAAGGTTTCACCAGCAGACTGTGATCATGGAGAAACAGTATCAGGGCATTTGGAATCCATCAGTGCTGGCTGATTATTGTTGGACACAAGCAAGAAGCCTCAGACACTGAGGACAAATGGAAATCATCAACAAAAGATTTTCAGCTAGTTGAACTATTGTAAAGCATCAGCATTCTTATGCAATTAAATGCATTATATTCAATAAAAGTTCATTTCTTTTTTCTCCAAATTCCTATGTGACATAAGTAGTCTGAAATTATATTTGTGTTCAGCTTCAAATGGTCCATCATAAACAAAAAAAAAATCTGAGGAACCGGCACTTTCAAAACTTTGTTGTCCAGTATAATATTAAACTTTAGACACTGGATATCTCTCAGATCTCTTTTGTTAAAACTTTCCAAGTGAAACCTGTATAATGGCAAATGATTAGAGTTAGAATTTTATCACAGTAGACTGGGATATAAATTACTAAATATTCATGGCATATTTGCTCAAGATCACTCAAAACTAAAAGCAAATATGCACTCAAAATTATTATTTTATTCCCTTTTCAGTGCATTAATGTGGCATGCACACTAGAATACCTTACTCAGTGAAACCAGAAGTTAAAAGAATCAGGACATTAGTGTTGTACTCTACGTCTGCCACTGTCAACATTAAGCTTCGGTAGTTGCCAATTGGTAAAGCAACCAGGTTAGTTCAATATCAAAAATGTGTTCAGAATCAGAATCAGGTTTATTATCACTGGCATGTGTCGTGAAATTTGTTAACTTAGCAGCAACAGTTCAATGCAAAACATAATGCAGAAGAGAGAAAAATAAACAAACAAACAAACAAATAAATAAATAAATAAATAGCAGTATATGTATACTAAACATATTAAAAATGTGCCAAAAACAGAAATACTGTGTATTCAAAAAAGTGAGATAGTGTCCAAGGGTTCAATGTCCATTTAGCAATCGGATGGCAGAGGGAAAGAAGCTGTTCCTGAAACACTGAGTGTGTGCCTTCAGGCTTCTGTACCTCCTATTAGATGGCAACAGCAAGAAAAGGGCATGCCCCGGGTGCTGGAGGTCCTTTGTATTGGACGCTGCCTTTCTGAGACACTACTTCCTGAACATGGCTTGGGTACTTTGTAGGCCAGCACCCAGCATGGAGCTGACTAGATTTACAACCCTCTGCAGCTTCTTCAGTCCTGTGCAGTAACCCCCCCGACCCCGATACCAGACAGTGACGCAGCCTGTTAGAATGCTCTCCACGGTACATCTATAGAAGTTTTTGAGTGTATTTGTTGACATGCCAAATCTCTTCAAACTCGTAATGAAGTAAAGCCTCTGTTTTGTGTTCTTTATAACTACATCGATATGTTGGGACCAGGTTAGATCCTCAGTGATCTTGACACCCAAAAACTTGAAGTTGCTCACTCTGTCCACTTCTGATCCCTCTATGAGGATTGGTATGTTTTCCTTCATCTTACCCTTCCTGAAGTCCACAGTCAACTCTTTCCTCTTAGTGACATTGAGTGCCAGTTGAGTGAAGTTGCTGTGGCACCACTCCATTAGTTGGCATATCTCACTCCTGTATGCCCTCTCACCACCACCTGAGACTCTACCAACAATGTTTGTATCATCAGCAAATTTATAGATAGTATTTGAGCTATGCCTAGCCACACAGTCGTGTATATAGAGAGTAGAGCAGTGGGCTAAGCACACACCCCTAAGGTGTGCCAGTGTTGATTGTCAGCGAGGAGGGTATGTTATCACCAATCCGCACAGATCATGGTCTTCCGGTTAGGAAGTCGAGGATCCAATTGCAGAAGCAGGTACAGAGGCCCAGGTTCTGCAACTTCTCAATCAGGATTGTGGGAATGATGGTATTAAATGCTCAGCAATAGTCAATGAACTGCATCCTGACATTGGTGTTTGTGTTGGCCAGGTGGTCTAAAGCCATATGGAGAGCCATTGAGGTTGCGTCTGCCGTTGACCTATTGTGGAGATAGGCAATTTGCAGTGGGTCCAGGTCCCTGCTGAGGCAGGAGTTCAGTCTAGTCATGACCAACCTCTCAAAGCTTTTCATCACTGTCGATGTGAGTGTTACTGGGCGATATTCATTAAGGCAGCTCACATTATTCTTCTTAAGCTCTGGTATAATTGTTGCCTTTTTGAAGCAAGCGGGAACTTCCACCCATAGCAGTGAGAGGTTGAAAATGTCCTTGAATACTCCTGCTAACTGGTTGGTACAGGTTTTCAGAGCCTTACCAGGTACTCCATCTGCACCTTCTGCCTTGCGAGAGTTCACTCTCTTTGAAGATAGCCTAACTTCAGTCTCTGAAACAGAGATCACAGGATCATCAGGTGCAGCAGGGATCTTTGCAGCTGTTGTGTTCGCCCTTTCAAAGCAGTCAAAAGTCACAGAATTTGTAAAAATTATGTACATCAGCAAAGACAACAGTATTCACTTCAGCTATAACCTTCATGACTAAATCTCTGCATTAGTAATGACTGAGGTGTCTATTTTTTTTAATCTATGTGTTTGTTTGCTGAAGTTAACCATATATTTAGTCCCCAATACAAAAAAAATCCACACTTTAATACACATTAGGATTTTATTTTTGTTTTTGTTTATTCCTAATCTTGTTCATTGCTTGTATGGAAAGTTGAAGTCGGACCAATGTTCAGCAATAATTGCTACATTGCTGCATTCCATAGTTGGATCTCAAGAGTTTAGAATTGCATCAGGCAAACCAGGAAATCGAGATTCCTTTTCTTCTTCAAAAGAATGATTTAGGTTAAGGGTATTTGATGAGTGCAAGTGAAATTAATTCAACCGAAAAATGCGGATTTAAATGAAAGCATCAACACTGCAGATCTCACCTACTTCAGTCAACCAATTCCTTGTCTTTAATTATCTGACGCTTGTGCTTATATTGTCTGTTAAGAATTTTATATCCAGAAGCAATGTCAACTAATGCAATTCCCTTGCCATACTTCACAGTATGTTGATCTATTGCAAGAACTATTCTTTTTGTATAAAACCTAGACTTAGGCAGTTCAGCCCATCGATACTGCTATGCCATTCCATCATGACAGTTTTATTATCACACTCCAGCCCATTCTTCTGCATTCTCCCCATAAACTCTAACCTCCTAAATGGTTAAGAACATATCAACCTCTGCGTAACCTATTATCAAGTTAAGTCAAGTGACATAGGTGACAGCAGGGTTTTGCTTCCAGAGGAGCTCATTGCCTTCTATACATGCTTTGATAGTCAAAACATGGAGGAACCATCATGAACTCTCACATCCCCCAATGATCCTCAGTCTCTGAGGCCAACATGCGAGCAGCCTTCAGAAGGGTGAACTCACGAAAAGCTCACTGCCCAGACAGGGTAACTAGCCAAATACTGAAAACCTGTGCTGATCAACTGGCTGGAGTACTTACTGAGATCTTTAACCTCTTGCTTCAGTAGTCTCATGCTTCAGTTATACTGGTGCCCAAGAAGAACATGTTAACCTGCTTCTATGATGATCATTGGTTTACACTTACATCCCCAGTGATGAAGTTTTTAGAGGTTGGTGATGAAACGTATCAACTCCTGGCTGAGAAGTGACTTGGATCTGCTCTAATTTGCCTACCAGAGCAATAGGTCCACAGCAGATGCTATCTCTCTAAGTCTTCATTCAACCTTGGAACATGGTTGCTCTTTATGTCAGGATGCTCTTTATTAATTACAGCTTAGCATTCCATACCATCATCCCCTCAAACTTAATTAATAAGCTGTAAGACCTTGGCCTTAATACCTCCTTGTGCAATTGGAGCTTTGATTGGTCTGTCAGTCTGGATTGGTAAAAACATTTCCTCCACAATCTCTTCTCAGCATAGGTGTACCACAAGGCTATGTGCTTAGCCCCATGCTAACTTAAACTTATCTTTGTGTGGTTAAGCACAGTTCTAATGTCATATTCAACTTTGCTGATGACACCAGTGTCATTGGTTGAATCAAAGGTTGTGATGAATTGCCATATAGGAAGGAAATTGAAAATCTGGCTAAGTGGGTCCATAACATCTTCTCACTCAATGTCAGCAAGACCATGGAGCTAATTATTGGCTTCAGGAGGAGGAAACCAGAGGTCCACGAGCCAATCTTCATCAGAAGATCAGAGGTGGAGAGTGTCAACAATTTTAAAGTCCTCAGTGTTATTATTTCAGAAGAACTGTCCTGGGTCCAGCACATAAGTGTGATTATGAAGAAAGCACAGCAGCTCTTCAACTTCCTCAGGAGTTTAAGAGAATTTGCCATGATAACTAAAATGTTAACAAACTTCTATAAACGAGTGATGGAGAGTATATTGACAGGCTGCATCACAGCCTGGTATGGAAACACCAAAGCTCTTGAACGGAAAACCCTACAGAAAGTAATGGATATGGCCTAGATCATCACAGGTAAAAATCTCACTATCATTGATCTCATCTATATAAAACGTTGTTACAGGAAAGCAGCATTCATCATCAGTGATCCCCACCACCTAGGACATGCTTTCTTCCCGCTACTGCCATCAGAAGAAGATGAAGGTGACTCAGGACTCACACCACCAGGTTCAAGAATAGTTATTACCCTCGACCATCAAACTATTGCAACAAAAGAAAGAAATGTTCCCACTATCTATGGACTCACTCTCAAGGACCTCATCGCATGTTCTTGATATTTTTTGCTTATTTATTATTATTATTATTATTATTATTATTTCTTTTTATTTGCACACTGGCTGAATGCCCATGCTGGTGCAGTATTTCATTGGTTCTATTAGATTATTATTCTATTATGGATTTATTGAACACGCCCACAAGAAAATGGATCTCAGAGTTATATCTGGTGACATGTACAGTATGTACTTCGATAAATTTATTTTGAACTTCAAACTTTGAAATAAACCCAATGGCTTGGCCTCCACGGCTGTCTATGGCAACAACTTCCCTACATTCACTACCTCTGGCTCCTCATCTCTGTTCTAATGGGACATCCTTCTACTCTGAGCCTGTGCTATCAGAACTAAGATTGCTCCACCAGAGGAAACATCCTCTCGATGTCCACTCTGACTTGGCCTTTCAATATTCTGTATGAAATCCTCTACTAAACTTCAGTAAGTATAGGCTTAGAGCCACCAAACACTCTTCATACATTAATCCTGCCATTCCTGGGTTCATTCTCAAGAACCTTCCCTGGACCGTTTCCAATCCCAGCTCATCCTTTCTTCGATTAGAGGCCCAAAACTGCTCAAAATACTCCAAAGGCAGTCTGACTAATGTTTTATAAAGCCTCAACATTGCATCATTTCCTTAATATTCTAATCCTCTCAAAATGAATGCTAACATTGCATTTGCATTTCTTGCTACAGACTCTACCTGCCCAAGAACTTCAGAGTCCCTTTGCAACTCTGGTTTCTGCATTAATTTGACATTTAGAAAATAGCCTGCACCTTTATTCCTTCTAGCAAAGTGAATGACCACAGTCTTCCCAACATTGTAATCCATCTGCCACTTCTTTACCCATTCTCCTAATCTGTCGAAGTCCTGCTGCAGACTTCCTATTTCTTCAACACTACCTGCCCCTCCACCTATCATTGTATCATCCACAGCCGTGGCCAAAAATCCACCAATGGTGTTATCCAAATCATTGACATATAGTGTGAGATGAAGTGGTCCCAACACCAACCCCTTTGGAACACTACTAATCACTGACGACCAACCAGAAAAGACCCCCTTTATTCCCACTCTGTCTCTACAGCCAGTCAGCCAATCTTCTTTCCATGCTGTTAACTTTCCTGTAATACCATAAGCTCTTATCTGGTTTAGCAGCCTCGTGTATGACACCTTATCAAAGCCCTTCTGAAAATTCAAGGAAACAACATCCACTAACTCTCCATTGTTTCTCCTGCTTGTTCTTTCCTCAAAGAATTCTAACAGATTTGCCAGGCAAGGTTTCCCCTAGAAGAAACCATGATCACTTTGACCTATTTTATCATAGGTACCCCAGAGGTACCAAGTTCCCCAAAACCTCCTTCTGAATAATGGATTCCAACATCTTACCACCCACTGAAGCGAGGTGAACTGCATTTTTGAGGCAAGGATCTTATTGCTACAAGGATATGTTGCTTGTGTCCAGCTGCCCTAAGGAAGGACAAATCTGGGCTTGTGGCTTTTTTCCCTATTCTCTCTAGAAACCACTTGGCCTTTCCTGATTTTCTGTTCGGTGAGGTAGATCAGATCAAAACATTCGCCATGGAATCTGGAAGGTCAAAAAAGTGGAGGTCATCTTTCACCTGGCTTTTTGTGTATTGATATGCCAACAGAAAGATTTGCTGGCCATTCTGATTATGCTTAACTACAGGTAAATCTAATTCAAAGTTTGACCAAAAGATCTAAGACTATCCTGTTGCCAGGCAACATTAAATGATTCCAGGAAACAGTGCTGCGAAAAGGCGACAGGTAGCAACATCTGAATTGTGAGTCTGAACTATAAAGCTGCTATTAATAATGCATTACCTTAAGTGCGTAAAACCTGAATGTGTGCACCTTTGCCGTGCACATCCAGTATTCTGGGTTAGACTCAGTTTTTTTTTGCATTAATTTTCAATGCCTAAGACAGAAGTCTGGAAACTGTAGACTTCGCTTTCTCTTTAACATTGTTCTTTTCAACCATTGTCGGCATTTCTCTGGGATGCAATCTTATTTGAAAGCCTGATCCTAACATTAGAAGCAAAGATCGTTGGCGAGGAAAGCAGAGATTACCAAATACACCTGTAATAATTATCTCTTAATTGTAAAGCAAAGGTGAAGCACCATTCACCTAAAAATAACATTAAAATGTCAAACCAAGCATAGAACATCAGATAATGCTTAATAACATTTAATCTCTGTAACGTAGAACTTAGAATATAGAACAGTACAGCCACAATGCTGGGGTGACCTTTCTAAACCTACTCCATGATCAATCTATTCCTTCCTTCCCACAAAGTGCATAATGCTCCATTCTTCTTTTATCCATGTGCCTTTCTAAGATTCTCTTAAATGTTCCTGTTACATCAGCCTCGACCACCAATACCGCAATCAAGTGCATTCCAGAGTCTTAGGGCTTTAGCTCATACGGGCTTCGGTGAGGTAAGTGGGGGAGTAGACTTAATGAGGAGCATGTCTGTAGGGTTAGTACTTTGCTCTGGGTGTCAGATGTGGGAATCCTGGGAATCTTCCAGTCTACCAGATGACCACATTGTGCCAGGTACATCAAGATGCAGCTCCTGAGAGACTGTGTTAGGGATCTGGAGCTGCAGCTTGATGACCTACAGTTTATTAGGGAAAGTGAGCAGGAGATAGATAGGAGCTACAAGGAGTTAGTCACCTCGAGGGCTGCAGGAGTTAAATAAGTGGGTGACTGTCAGGGAAGGGATGGGAAGAGCTCAGATAGTAGATAGTGGCCACCCCTTTAGTTATCATTATCTCGTTTTGGATGCTGTTTGGGGTGGGGGGTGATCTGACAGAGGACGACCAAGGCAATTGGGTGTCTGGCTTTGAGCCTGGTTCTGTGGTACAGAAGGGAGAGAAGAAGATGAGGAATGCGGTAGTCATAGGGGATTCCATAGTGAGAAGAACAGACAGGAGGTTCTGGCAGCCTAATAGAGATACCCACATGGTGCATTGCCTCCCAGGAGCCAGGGGACAGGATGTCTCGGATTGGGTGCAGAGTATTCTGAAGGGAGAGGGTGAACAGCCAGAGGTCTTGGTACCAATGACATAGGTAGAAAAAAGGAGGAGGTCCTGAAGAGAGAATTCAGGGGGTTGGGTTGGAAGCTGAAAAGCAGGACCTCCACAGTAGTAATCTCAGGATTGCTGCCTGTGCTACATGCTATTGAGCACAAGAATGGCATGATCAGGCATAGTAATGCAGGGCTGAGAGACTGGTATAGGGGGCAGGGCTTCGGAGTCCTGGATCATTGGGGCATCTTCTGGTGGGAGGTACGACCTGTGCAAAAAGGATGGGTTGCACCTGAACCCAAAGGGGTCCAATATTCTAGCAGGCAGGTTTAATAGAGTTATTAGGGAACATTTAAATTAATTTGGCAAGGGGATGGCAACCAGAGTGATAGGCCTGAGGAGAGGGAAAACAGAAACAAATCAAAGATAGCGTGCAGCAGAAGTGATAGAAAGGAATGGCAGGAGATGAGGCATAGTCACAGTCAGTGGGATGGTTTACAGGGCAATAGAGGTGTGGTGCAGTTAAAACAGAAAGCACCAAATACTGGACTGAAAGTGTTGTATTTGAATGCATGCAGCATAAGAAATTAAATGGACAATCTTGAAATTCAGCTTCAGATTGGCAAGTATGACGTTGTGGCCATCTCTGAAATTTGGCTTAAGGATGGCTGCCATTGGGAGTTGAATGTCCAAGGATATACGGTGTATCAGAAAGTGAGGTTAGTAGGCAGAGGGAGTGGTGTGGCCCTGTGTATAAGAAATAATACTAAATCATTAGATAAAGATGTCCATTTAGAACAGAAATGCAGAGAAATTACCTTAGTCAGAGGGTGGGAAATCTGTGGAATTTGTTGCCACGAACGGCTGTGGAGTCTAAGTCATTGAGTGCATTTAAGGCAGAGATAGATAGGTTCTTGATTAGCCAAGGCATCAAAGAAGGCAGGGGAATGGGGATGACTCCACAAATGCCCTAGTCCTGCACCTATTGTCTATTGACAGGAAGAATTGGATCAGCCATGATTGAATGGTGGAGCAGACTCGATGGCCTACTTCTGCTCCTATATCTATGGTCTTATGGTCTTATAGTACTGGCCATTGTGATCCTGGGAGAAAGCAGTTGACTGTCAATTTTCCCAATGCCTCTCCTAACTTTAAACACTTCTGTCAGGTTTCATCTATTCCTCTGTTGATCATTCTCATGTAACATTTCCTCAAAAGGCACATTATCTAATCTAGAAAGCATCCTGGTAAATTTTATCTGCACTCTATCCAAAGCTTCCACTTGCTTCCTATGAAGAGGTCTAACCAAAGTTTTATAGATCTGTAACATTATTTTATTTTTCTTGAACTCCATCCCCCCTACCACTGAAGGCTACTCACCACTCACCTTCTTAAGCACCCTATTAATTTGCACAGCAGCTTTGAGGGATCCATAGACGTGGATCCCAAGGTCCCTCTGTTCCTCCACACTGCAAAGTGTCCTGCCATTAACCCTGTACTCTACCTATTACTTATTTAATCCCAATAAGTATGAGGTGATACAATTTGAGGCTACAAACAAGTTCAATATGTGGATAGTGAATGATAAGGCCCTAGGAAATGCTGAAGAAGAGAGACACCTTGGTGTACAAATTCATAGATTCTTAAAGGCCACAGCACAAATAGGTAAGATTGTTCTGAAGACATAACGTTATTATCATTACCTAGAGTATAGATTCAAAAATACAGGGTCTTTTGGGGAGAAATGTATAAAATGTTATTTAGCACACAGCTAGAGTACCATTTTCAGTCCTGGTTGCCACACTATAGGAAATACATGATGACTCTGGAGAGGAGATTCATAATGATGTTCTGGGATGGAGCATTTCAGTTATAAGAAAGTCGAGATTGATTAGTTTAATTTTCCTTGCAGCAGAAGAGGCTGAGTTGGGAATATGATAAAGGTCTACAGAGTTACGAGCACTGAATAGAGTAGATAGTAAGAATGTTTTCATAAAGCAGATATTACTGCAACCAGAGGGCATCAGTTTAAGATAAGAGGTTGAAGGTTTAGTGGCAATTTGAGGAAGAGCTTTAACTCAGAGTGTGACTGGAATTTGGAACACCTTGTTAAAAGGGGTGATGGAAGCATGTACTCTTACAGCATTTAGATAGTTGAACCAGTACTTAAATCACTAAGGCATGGAAGGCTACAGCCCAATTTCTAGTAAATGGGATTTTTATAGGTGGCTTGCACAGACATGCTGGGCTCAAAGGTCTGTACCTCTCTTGCCTGACTCTGTCTCTATGACACTTGTTTGGGATGTTTACTACTTGGTATTTTAAAGTTATTTTAAGTTCATCTTAAAATTTTAAAGTGACATGGAAATGCGAGAATCTCTTTTAAAAATGATACTGCCATTGGTAAATACCAATATATTTCACTATATATTTACCTCCAGTCAGCATTGCATTTCTGATGCAGAGTTTAACATACTTTAGTTACATACAGGATATAGTATGTACAGTATTTATAGCCAGGGACTCCTTTTACTATCTCCCCTTATGCATGTGCCTTCATTTGTATGAGCAGTAGGCACTGTTGATCTCACTGAGAAGCTAGTTTTGTGGGATTAGTGAGACTAACACTGAGTGGGCTGAATTACTTCATTTCAATCGGCCTCAAGGTCCCCATAAGGTCTGCAAAGCTTAAGTCAGGAGTTTATTGAAACGCCTGCCAATTTCTTGCCCTGAAGTATTCTTGAAAACCTTGAGAAAATGCAGAACAGAGCAGTTTGCTTATCAGTGCATATGCCACTAGAATTGATGTTTACCTTCTCTATCTCTAGTGCACTATGTGCAGCCACTGCAGCAGTTTACCAAGGTAACATTGACAAAACCAGTAAGTAGTTGCCACCATGAAAGACAAGAGCTACAATCTCGAGGGCAGATATTGCTTCTGGGTCACACATTATCCTGACCCGGACATTTATTACCACACTGTCACACTCTCTTGTTAATTTCTGCTCTTACACCTTTGGAAGAGCAACAGCACGAGAACCTCTGCCACATTACAAGGAGGAAGCTCCCCACTGTAGCTTTAGAGATGGGAAATAAATGCAATTTTCCCAATACCATCCTGCACCTACTATTCAGGAATGGGTATAAAAAGAAATGCTTTAATTCTACCTTCTAGGACGATCATCAATATAAATCTATATGCTCAATGAAGATGTACGTATTGATATGAAGAAAAAAAAGCTCAACAGTTCTACTGACACTCAAATTATGATTTGGCTCTTGTTATGCATGTAATTACATAATACAAAAACCTTTCATATTTGCTCCTACCATGGATGATATACTGATTGCCTCCATCCAGTCGAGAACTTCATTGTCTGTTTGGCGGTAAAGTTGGGGAATGGAAATCCTGAGAAAACTGAGCAGTTTGGTAGGTGTTTCAATGGATCACTGAACTCTTCGAGATTTTCAACTTAAAACTTGATGAGCTGGCCTTTCCTGCTGTCAATATACATCACTCAAGTTACAAAGGAAAACCTGCTTTTTATACTGTAACATAAATATTCCTGCTGTAATTACAATGCAAGTCTGTTGTAACATCTTAATTTAAGATAATTTTTAGCTACTAATAGATTGAACAGGAGTGCATTGAACTGGTAAGGGAATACATTCCTTGAAAAATCTAAACAAATCATAAACATGAGAAAATCCGCAGATGTTGGAAATCCAAAGCAAAACATACAAAACGCTGGGGGATCTCAGCAGGTCAGGGAGCATCTATGGAACTGAACAAACAGTCGATGTTTCAGGCCGAGAAGAAGGAGTCTTGAACAAGGGTCTTGCCCTGAAACATTGGCTGCTTGACCAGCAGAATTCCTCTAGCATTTTGTGTGTGTGTTGAATAAATCATTTTTAAGATTGAAATATTAAACTGTCAAACAATTTGAGGAACAAGGATTAAAATTATACGAAGTGTATTGAAGGTCTGGAATAGACAGCTGGGGGTAATGATAGAGCAGATATGACAAAGGTGTTTAAGATTCTGTTAGACATGTAAAGGTGTAGAGAAAGAATGGACATAGAGAAACTTACCTTAAATTGGAATCATGTCTGCAACAAATATTATGGGTAAATAGTCATTTTGCTCTGTGGTTCTGTTCTGTGTTCATAGTAATAGCATTGACACCATAGGCAAAATAGTTCCAGGTAGTTATGGTTTTGCTTGGAGAAAGAAAAACAGAGGGGAAAGTGAAGATTTTATTAAGAGACAAATGTAAGAGAGAGGATTTTAAAAATTACTAACAAACTAATCTCTTACTATATTCCAGAATGAGAATGGAAGTTATAAACTGTCAATTAACAGTTAAAACAGCTAAAAATTACTGAAGTTGTTAAATTTGTTTCATAGCATTTTATTTGACAATTGCTACAGTTATATAAATCCAGAGAGATCCAAAACATTGCATGGAGGTCACAATGCAACAAAAACTGATGAAGTAGAATCACAGCCTTCACTCCACCAAGCTGCTGCTGGTTTTGTGAGTCGTGACTATATTGCTACATGCTTGAAAAATACTAGTCCAGAATATCACATGATGCAATAGAAAACATCCAAATCTTTAAAGTTTCTTAGATGGTTCCTGTGTTTATGTTTGCAGAGGAGTTCAAAGCGATATCTTACAGACAGGTGATGTCAAAAAGATGCCCTCGGGGAGGAAGAACTGCAAGATTTATTTATGTCCCGAACTTGCCTGCAGCTCATCTTTATTCAAATAATATATTACGCTTAACTTGATTCAAGCAAGTGTCATAAGTCCTCTGTTTTTAGGTGGGGGGTTGGGAGAGAAGTAGATAAACCAGGGGTTCCCAATCTTTTTTATGTCATGGATGGCATCCGTTAGTCTCGCGAGACCATGGATCTGTGCCTGGAAAGTCTTGCTTCAGCCTCTCCAGGGCGCAGGCCTGGGTAAGTTTGTATGGGAGACCGGCAGTTGCCCAAGCATCAAGTCTCCCCTCTCTGTACCACCGATGTTGTCCAAGGGAAGTGCAAAGGCCGATACAGCTTGGCACCAATGTCGTCGCAGGAATTGCCAGAGCGAGGTTGATGGCAATGTCGGACTGCCTTAGGGACTCCAGCTCCGGATTTGTCCTCAGGGTTTACTCCCGAAGCCTTTCCCATGAGTGGGAATGGCCACAAGGCAGCGGAGGTTTGAAATCAGTGTTTTCCCTCTCCTAGATGGACTGCCTTCCCAGGCTGACGAGCTCCATCTATCTGAACCATGGGCAATGCTATTAAGCATTGTGGATGCTTTGGGAGCCCCTGAGCTAAACAAATGTTCAAAATATGACAAAATAATGCCAGAATATTTATTTAGTTCTGTGAGAATTCAGAAATCTTTGCTACTATTGTGCATAAAATCAAAAAAATATAGTTTTACAATATTATCAATATATTGGAAATAATTTAGCAATATTATTTAGTGAATTAGAAACATATTTGCTTGCTTTGCACCGAATCTATAAACAAACACATGTACTTCAATCACTGCTCAATATGAATACCTCATTAGTTATATTTTTCACTATCTACTTTTGTAACTCAAAGTGATTTTCAATCTAGCAAAAGAACAATTTTTACGACATACAATATCAGTGGTTCAGTGGTTACAAACCTGATTCTGATTCTACATTAAAAAATTGCATTGATTTCAATGGTGGAACATAGATAGCCAATAGTTCTACTGCCAGAAAGACAACTTTGGAGTGACAGTGGCACAGTCTGAGGAACTGTGGCCTCCCAGTTCCAGTGACCTGGGTTAAATCCTCATCTACAGCACTGCCTATACCGTTTGCATGTTCTCCCTGTGACCTCAAGCCTTCCTCCACAGGCTCCTGTTTTCTCATACAGTCTGTATAGGGAATAATGGAATCTGGGCCAGATTGACGGGTTTGTGGGGAGAAAAGTGTGGGACTGGTATAGATAGGTACCAAGCATGGCACAATAGTGGTTGGCACATTGCTTTGCAATGCAGGCAACTGGAGTTCCACTCCTGCCACTGTCTGTGAGGAGTTTGAACTTTCTCTCAGTGACTGTGTGGGTTTCCTCCTGGTGCTCTGATTTACTCCCACAGTCCAAAGACCTGGTTGGTAGGTTAATTGGTTATCGTAAATTTTCCCATGATTAGGCTAAGATAAAATTGGAGGATTGCTGGGCAGCCTGGCTGGAATGGTCTATTCTGTGCTGCAGCTCAATAAATAAATAAGTAACTATGGTTAGATTGGACTTGCTGAGTCGAAGAGCTTGTTTCTATGTTGTATAAATCCATTATTTCAAAAGAAAGCAAAATTATTGTCAGAGCAGAGGTTGGGCAAAGGCCGGGAATTTAGTTTAAGAATTCTGCAGCTGGAGTGCTGAGACCAACATGTTTTTGATCTATCTTACTGACAGATACAGGTGCTCCTTGTGGACTGACCAAGTTGATGTGACAGGATGGGAGTGGGTGGATGGATGAGGCAGGCACATTTGAAAGGACAGCCAAAAACCTACAAAATACTTGAGAAAATATTTAAATAGACCAAACAAGGACAAATTAAATTCAAAATCTGTCAAATAATGTGCATTGAAAGGGATAAAAACTAAAGGCATATTTGGGTTTGAAGTAAAAAAAAACAAATAGCAAAACATTAAAGAATATTCATGTTGCTGCCACTCTAACTGTGTTGTTTTGATAGAACTCTCATTCACTATCCACAGTTAACGTTTATTGACATGAATTAATAAATGCAGGAATGGGAGGACGAATCATTCCAAATTGACAAAGTGCCTCTCAGAAATAAAAAAAACACTACAGGTCAAGCAATAACTGTGAAGAGAGAAAACTGAGTTAACAATTAAGTTGACAACCTTTCATCAGAATTCCTGATATCAGACACCTGGGAAAGAAGTGTACTTTATACATTTTCAGTGACAATGATGAAGGGCTCATTCTGGTCTTGAGCACAGTGAAGCAAAGATTGTATAGACTCTCTAGCCTCAGGCGCAGTGGTATTATGAAATGTAGAGCTCTTTGTCCTTCAAAAAATATGGCTGAGAGGGAACTCTCTAAGTATATTTCCAAAGGTATATAAGAAAAGAAGCAAACCAAATAAAAATATGATGTTAATTTCAGATAAAATGGTGCTAAACAACTGACACTGGGGCACAGATTTAACTAGGGATTTATTTACTCTAAGTCCTTGCTTCAGTCTTTACATCCATCATTATAGTTTGAACATAGTCCAAATAAAATACTGAAAGAGTGCTGTGAGATGACAAGCACTAACTGTATCTATCCTTCCTCATCCTGGCCAAGCTCTCTGCAGCAATTGATATCAACCAGATTTCACCTCTTTCCTACCTTCAACTAATGCCCTTTACTGGTGTGTTGTGTCGGACCAGAGCTGGCTGCTTTCATGATTGTCAACATACTGGTTAGTGAGATAACCACGCACAATGTTTCTCTTCCTGACTCCACCATTACCTCTGGCTACCTGTACCTATCCTTGATTTTTGCCTGTATGTTGGGCCTCAGTAGCTTCATCTGAAATATTCCGACATTGCTTTTTGTGTTGCTTCAGATTCCAGCATCTGTAGTGACTGAGTTTACTCATTGCTTCCCTGCTCTCCTTCAGCACAACACTTAACTCTGGCTTGTTCAGAACAAGATGGTTGAATTGAAGAAGTTCCATGAGCATTGCCAATTCTGTAATGGGCTTAATGATCACTGTGAGATTGTTTAATTTATGGAATCCTGCAAGAGAGCATTCAAAAAAGGCTTCTAATTGAAGAAAACTTACATTTAAAAGAGCAGTTGAAATTGCAGTTTCAGTGGAAACTGCATACAGAGATGCAAATGAGTTGCAGTGAGGAATCAAAATAAGCATAAACAAAATTGTAGCATCTAGACAGATGCCAGCCTGGCCAAACAAATAGTGTTACTGCTGTGGCAGCTGCTCACATAAACCATAAAAAAATGCAGAATTGAAAGTGAGACTTGTTGAAAATGCAACAAACCTAGGATGCATTCAAAGAGTATGACTGGCAGACAAAAATAAATGGACTGCTCAGTGAAGAGAAAAAGATAAAAGGTCAAGCTGCAGTTTCAAAAAGAACACTAATATGCATACTGTTGATGAAAAATTTGAAAATGATGAGAATTTTGCAGTTTGTCTTGTTTTACACATTAGTTGCTTGTTAGTTGTGTGAACTTTTCATTGAATCTAATGTATTTTTTGTTCTACTGTGAATACCTGCAAGAAAATAAATCTCAGAGTAGTATATGGTGACATGTGCGTACACTGATAATAAATTTAATTTGTATTGCCTGCTCTTGAAGCTCTTCTTGAATCTTTTGTCTAGATTAGAAATCAAGCCTGTTAACTTCTGAGTAGAGAACTTGTTTGGATCAAACACCATGAGCAGTAATTAAAACTCTGGCATACATTTATCCTAGATTTCAAGGTTTTCCATTTAAAAACCTGCCCTGTAAATTCCTACATAACCTAACCTGGAAAAATCCTGGCCACTGATAGTGGTTGTCACTCAAAGAGGTTTCCTTAGCTATTATCAGAGAACATCCTCTTGCTATAACCTGACCCAGGAGGAAGATTGTTTCGTTTGGCTGTATTCATCTGTATGGATGAATGATAATTAAACTTCAACTTGAATTTTGAACTAAGGCTAGAGCCAACTGTCCACAATTTGTCTTTGATATGAACCCACATCCATTTAGTACGAGATCTTCCATCTCTGCATCCTTCGTGATTGTTCTCTTACTTTAGGTTGTCTAGTGCAGAAGCTCTCATCCATATCTTTGTCGGAATACCAAAACATTGTTAGCTGTCATGCTTGGCAAATTTAATCTTTCCTACAGTTCTGCTGCATGACTTAATTTGCACTGTCTGACTGAACTCACTGCCTTTGTGTTTGTTGAACTACTCTGGCTCTGATATGAGCAGTGCTTACAGTTTAAAGTTCTCACTCTTATTTTTTACTTCATCCATGGTCCCTCCCATGTCTGACAATACTTTTTCTCTTCAACATCTTAATGCTCTTCAGATTCTGTGGCATCAGTTGCCCAGACCCTTAACCCTGGATATTCCTCTCCAAATGTTACAAAATCCATGCAAAATAAACTAAAATAAAATATTTTCAACTTGTATTGGAGGCTTGTGAAAAAACAATGATGAATTTGCATCTTAGTGTTTTGCATCACACGTTCAGCTGTTGTTTCAAAGATATTTTTTCAAGTGCCTGACATCATCAATACGGCTTCCTTAAAAAGTCACTGAAAAATCAATAAACATAATTCCTTCCATTTTAACATAACATAATTACTTTATTTATATTTGGTTCTCCAATGTTTTTTGGTGATATCGCTTCAGCAACTTATGAAACTTTGATTTCATTTTGACATCTTATTTTTGTTCATCTTATTTTGCTAGGCATCCTGTTGCAGAGCCCTTAGTTCTGCCCTCTATCTCATTAACAAAAATATTTGAAATTTCCGCCAAGAAGTATGGAGCCTACTTCTTGACCTGATAAAGTCACCAAGCTGCCACAAAATGCCAAACTCCTTAAAGAGTTTTGGTAAAAAAAAAGGTAAACATTGAAATTCATGTTACTAAGTGGAAACATTGAGATGATAAAGCAGTCCTGATGAAAGGTCTTGGCTCAACGCATCGACTGTTCATTCCCCTTCATTGATACTGTCTGACTTGCAGATTTCCTATAGCATTTTGTGTCTATTGCTCAAGATTTTCAAGATTTGCAGAATCTTTTGCATCTGTAAGGATTTGTCAATTTGTTGGGCTCAGAAAGACAATGAACCATGACTATTAATATGACACAATAAATATCAGAGCAAGTGTGACTATGCAGAATCCATTTCTTGCATCATATGGATAAAACCAGTAATGGAAATTTAAAATAATGCTGGAACATTAAGGATAAGGCAGCATTCATGAAGAAAAATTCACAAGTTGACATTTTGAGTAAATAAATTAATAAGTTGCTCCTGTGATTTCAGGGAGCTCAAGTTATCCAGCATAGTGAGGTTTTTCAGCAGGATTTGTATTAGAAGTTTTTTCTTTTGGTTGATATACCATTGAAAGCATTTAGTAAACAGTAAGCTGGAATGGTGACGGGAAGCTTTTCTTTGAAGAATCCTGCCCTGCACTCCTATGACAAAATAAGTAGCCATAATCTTCACCTGTGATCATTGTTGCTATAACATAACTGAGTCTTGCCATCTCAAACTGCGATGATTTACTTTATTGAAAACATATGTGTGACCATGACCTATGGTGGTCGACAAGTTCCTGTTTTTCTTTTGAGAGAACGATGTAGAGTTTGTTTGAGAAGGGGATAATGTAATAATGGTGAAACTTGAGTTTAAATGATAACATTTGTGTCACAAATCATTGTGTGATGCACAATATTTAGATAAACAAGTAGGATCCTGGGCTTCATAAATGGAAAGTTATTACTAGGAGCTCATAAATTTACAGTACATATACATAGTATGTCTGAAATACATCTTATAGAAATGTTTGTTTGATGATGAACTTCAATAAAAAAATAAATTACAAAAAAAAATAGTATTCCCCTCCCCCACCGGAAGTTTTAATGTTTTATTGTTTTACAACATTGAATCACAGTGGATTTAACTTGCCTTTTTTTGACACTAATCAACAGAAAAAGACTCCTTTGTGTCAAAGTGAAAAGAGATCTCTCCAAACTGACTGGAATTAATTACATGCATAAAACGCAAAATAATTGATTGGATAAGTATTCACCCCTTTAATAGGACACATATGACACACTGGTTCAGCCAATTGGTTTTAGAAGTCACATAATTATTTAAATAGAGATCACTGTGTGCAGTCAAGGTGTTTCAATTGATTGTAGTAAAAATACACCTGTATCTGGAGGGTCCAACTGCTGGTGAGTCAGTTGGTGGCAAAAACTACACCATGAAGGCAAAAGAACACTCTAAGCAACTCCATGAAAACGTTATTGAAAAGTACCAGTCAGAAGATGGGTACAAGAAAATTTCCAAGTCATTGAATGTCCCTGGAGTACAGTGAAGTCAATCACCAAGAAATGGAAAGAATATGGCACAACTGTAAATCAGCCTAGAGTAGGCCATCCTCAAAAATTGAGTGACTGTGCAAGAGACTAGTGAAGGAGGCCTCCAAGCAACAAATAATGACTCTGGCGGAGTTACAAGCTTCCATAGCTGAGGTAGGAGAAACTGTGCATACAACTGTTGCCGGGGGCTTCACCAGTCACAGCTTTATGGGAGAGTGGCAAAGCGAAAGCCACTGTTGATAAAAAACTCACATGAAATCTCGGCTAGAGTTTGCCAGAAGGCATGTGGGAGACTGAAGTCGGCTGGAAGAAAGTTCTATGGTCTGATGAAACCAAGCACCGCACATCATCAAAAACACACCATCCATACTGTGCCAGCATGGTGGCGGCTGCATCATACTGTGGGGATGCTTCATTGCAGAAATCCCTGCAAGGCTTATGAAGGCAGAGGGTAAAATAAATGCAGCAAAATATAGTGAAATCCTGGAGGAAAACCTAGTGCAGTCTGCAAGAGAACTGCGAGTTGGGAGAAGATTTGTTTTCCAGTAAGTCAACGACCCCGAGCATAAAGCCAAAACTACACAGGAATCGCTTAAAACCAAGAAAGCTAATGTTCTGGAGCAGCAAAGTCAGAGTCCAGACCTCAATCAAATTGGAATTTGTGGGTAGACTTGAAAAGGGCTCCATGCAATCTGACAGAGCTTCAGCAGTTTTGAAAATAAGAATGGGATACACTGCAGTGTCCAGATGTACAAAGCTAATGGAGACCTATCCACACAGTCTCAAGGCTGTAATTGCTGCCAAAGATACATCTACAAAATACTGACCTGAAGGCACTGAATATTTATGCAATTATTTTGCGTTTTATATTTATAATTAACTTAGATTGTTTTGTAGAGATCTTTTCACTTTGACACAAAGGAGTCTTTTTCTGTTGATCAGTGCCAAAAAGGCCAAATTAAATACACTGTGATTCAATGTTGTAAAACAATAAAACATGAAAACTTCTAAGGGGAAGTGAATAATTTTTATAGGCACTGAAGCCTTGTCTGAATTAGAAGTGCATTATTTATCAGGATACTGAGACTGACAGAAAGTTCAAAGTAAATTTTATTATCAAATTACATATTTGTCACCATATTCAACCCTGAGATTTATTTTCTTGTGGGCATACTCAACAAATCTATAGAATAGAAATTATAACAGGATCAATGAAAGATCAACCAGAGTGCAAAAGAAAAGAAACTGTGCAAATGCAAGTATAAATAAATAGCAATAAATAATGAGAACATAAGATGATGAGATAAAGAGTCCTTGAAAGTGAGATCATTAGTTGTTGGAACATTTCAATGACGGGGGCAAGTGAAGTTGAGTGTAATTGTCCCCTTTTATTCAAGAGCATGATGGTTGAGGTAAGATACTGTTCTTAGTCCTGGTGGGTGCGAGTCCTGAGACTCTTGTACTCTCAGTTACTTTGTTCACAGGATAATTTGATGAAGCACTTAGGAGAAGAAAATAAATATTACTTCCATTGGCACTTTGCATCCAGTGACAACAATACTATTAGTTTCAAGGTAAATATGCAAAACGATAGGCCTGATCTGTAGGTTGAGATTCTAAATTGGAGAAAGGACAATTTTGATAGTATCAGAAATGATCTGGCAGGTGTTGATTGGGACAGGCTGTTTTCTGGCAAAGGTGCACTTGGAAAGTGAAAGGTGCGTCGGTGCGGGCAGTGGAGCGGGAGTAAGGAGCGCTCGTGATCGACATACGATTGGAGATCGGAGGATCAGCTGTTGTAGGAAGGCCGAGACCCTCGGACCTACCTGGAGAGTACCTGGGGAGGAAGGTAAAGCTGCGCAAGCGCGGGTGACGTCAGCGACGAGCGCGGGCTTTAAAAAGTGACCCACTTTCAGGAGCGGTTAGCGGAGTGCGCAGGAGCAGAGTGCTGGGCTTTGGCTCAGCGGGCTTCGGCGCAAGAGGACTTCGGCAAGAAGCCTGTTTTTCATTTCTTCTGACTAATCTGGGATCAGGTGATGGGGAGACAGTTAGAGCAGTGGTGTGCTCCGTATGCAGTATGTGGGAGGTCAGGGTCAACACAGTTGTTCCTGATGACCACACCTGCAATAGGTGCATCCAGCTGCAGCTCCTATCAGACCAAGTTAGGGAATTGGAGCAGGAGCTGGATGAACTACGGATCATTCGGGAGGCAGAGGCAGAGATAGATAAGAGTTATCGGGAGGCAGTCACACCGAAAAGACAGGAGGTAGGCAAATGGGTGACGGTCAAGAGAGGCAGGGGGAGCAGTCAGAGGGAGAAGAGCACCCCTGTGGCCATTCCCATCAAAAATAAGTATACCGTTTTGGATACTGTTGGTGGGGATGACCTACCAGGAACAAGGTGCAGTGGTCCTGTCTCTGGCACTGAGATTGGACCCTTGACTAGGAAGGGGAGGAGGGAAGAGAAGAGAGCAGTATTGATAGGGGATTCTATAGTCAGGGAAGTGGATAGGAGATTTTGTGGGGAAGATCGGGAGTCTCGGATGGTATGTTGCTTCTGTGGTGCCGGAGTCCGACATCTCAGATCGGGTGCAGGTTATTCTCGAGAGGGAGGGCAAGAATCCAGATGTTGTGGTCCATGTAGGGACCAATGACGTGGGTAGGATGAGTGACGGGCTCCTGTGTAGGGAGTTCAGGGAGTTAGGTGCAAAGCTGAAGAGCAGGACCTCCAGGGTAACAATCTCAGGATTGCTACCTTTGCCACGTGCGAGTGAGGCAAGGAACAGAAGGATTATAATGATTAATACGTGGCTGAGAGGATGGTGCAGGAGGGAGGGCTTCAGGTTTGTAGATAATTGGGCTTTGTTCCAGGGAAGGTGGAATCTGTTCCGAAGGGACGGTTTACACCTGAACTGGAGTTGTACTAACATTCTTGCAGGGAAGTTTGCTAGTGCTTCTTGGAGGGGTTTAAACTAAATTTGCAGGAGGCGGGGATGCAGAATGTGAGGGAGGATAGCGAGAGGAAGAATAAAGGACAGTTGGGGACTACACGGTTCCGGAATATTAAGTGTGTAGTAGAGAAAGGTGAGGCGGAACAAGTGATAAGGAGGACTCATGCACAGAGGGATGGTCTGACGGAACATGGAGTTAAATGTGTTGAAAGAATAAGTAAATTTAGGAAGGACAACAAGATTCTAGGGGCGTATAGCCCGATAGGAGTTCAGGGAGCTGGGTTAAGCACAGTAGGCAGCGATTCAAACAGAGAGAGGAAAAATGGGTTAGAAATTCTATATCTGAATGCACGAAGTGTCAGAAATAAGGCGGATGAGCTTGAAGCCCAGGTGCAAATGGGTAACTATGATGTTGTTGGGATAATGGAGGCATGGCTGCAGGGAGATCAGACCTGGGAAATTAATGTACAAGGGTATACATGCTATCGTAGGGACAGAAATGTGGGCAGAGGGGGTGGGGTGGCCCTGTTGGTGAGGAATGAGTTTCAGTCCTTTGCAAGGGGGGACATAGGGTCAGGAGAAGTAGAATCTGTGTGGATAGAACTGAGGAACAGTAAGGGCAAAAGGACCCAAATGGGTGTTGTCTGCAGGCCACCAAACAGTAACATGGATATTGGGTGCAAGTTGAATAGGGAGTTAACATTGGCATGTGGCAAAGGTAATGTCGCAGTAGTTATGGGGGATTTCAACATGCAGGTGAACTGGGAGAATCAGGCTTGTGCTGGACCACAGGATAGGGAGTTTGTAGAGTGCCTATGGGATGCATTCTTGGAACAGCTTGTATGGGAGCCGACCAGGGACAAGACTATTCTGGATTTAGTGTTATGTAACGAACAGGATTTGATAAGCGATCTCGCAGTAAAGGAGCCATTAGGAGGTAGTGATCACAATATGATAAGATTTTATCTGCAATTTGAGAAGGATAAGGGCAGGTCAGAGGTGTCAGTGTTGCAGATGAACAAGGGAAACTATGGAGCCATGAGGGAGGAGCTGGCCAAAGTTGACTGGATGGACAGCCTAGCAGAAAAGACAGTGGAACAGCAATGGCAGGTATTCTTGGGAATAATGCACAAGGTGCAAAATCAGTTCATCCCCCAGAGAACGAAGGATTCAAAGGGGGGAAAGGGGCCACAGTGGTTGACAAAAGAAGTCAGAGATTGCATACCTTAAAAAAAAGGAAATATGATAGAGCTAAGATGAATGGGAGGACAGATGATTGGGAAGTTTTCAAGGAACAACAGAACTTAGCTAAAAAGACAATACGGGGAGAAAAAATGAGGTACGAATGCAAGCTAGCCAGGAATATAAAGGAAGATAGCAAAAGCTTTTTTAGGTATGTGAAGAGAAAGAAGATAGTTAAGAACAATGTTGGGCCCTTGAAGAATGAATTGGGTGAAATTATTATGGGAAACAGAGAAATGGCAGAAGAATTTAATGAGTACTTTAGATCTGTTTTCACTAAGGAAGATACAAGCAATCTCCCAGATGTATGGATGGGCCAAGGACATAGGGTAACAGAGGAAATGAAACAGATTGACAGTCGGAAGGAAACGGTGATGAGAAGACTGACGGGACTGAAGGCTAACAAATCCCCAGGTCTAGATGGTCTGCACTCTAGGGTACTAAAGGAGGTGGCCCTGGAAATTGCAGATGCATTGGTAACCATTTTCCAAAGTTCCTTAGATTCAGGATCAGTTCCTGAGGATTGGAGAATGGCTAATGTTATCCCACTTTTTTAAAAAAGGAGGGAGGGAGAAAACAGAGAACTATCGACCTGTCAGCCTGACATCGGTGGTGGGAAAGATGCTAGAGTCCATTATTAAGGATGAAATAGTGACATATCTAGATATCAGTGATAGGATTGGGCCAAGCCAGCATGGATTTACCAAGGGTAAATCATGCTTGACTAATCTGTTGGAGTTTTTCGAGGATGTAACCAGGAAGTTAGATGGGGGAGATCGAGTGGATGTAGTGTACCTCAATTTTCAGAAGGCATTTGATAAGGTCCCACATAGAAGATTGGTGGGTAAAATCAAAGCTCAGGGCATCAGGGGGAAGGCATTGACATGGATAGAAAACTGGTTGGCAGATAGAAAGCAAAGGGTAGAGGTGAATGGGTGTTTCTCGGAATGGCAGGTAGTGACTAGTGGGGTGCCACAGGGCTCAGTATTGGGATCACAGCTGTTTACCATTTACGTTAACGATTTGGATGAAGGCATAAAAAATAACATCAGCAAATTTGCTAATGATACCAAGCTGGGTGGCAGTGTGACATGTGATGAGGATGTTAGGAGAATTCATGGTGACTTGGATAGGCTGGGTGAGTGGGCAGATACTTGGCAGATGGCGTTTAATGTGAATAAGTGTGAGGTTATCCACTTTGGGAGTAAGAACAGGAAGGCAGATTATTATCTGAACGGTGTAGAGTTGGGTAAGGAGGAAATACAAAGAGATCTCAGAGTCCTTATTCATCAGTCACTGAAGGTGAATGAGCAAGTGCAGCAGGCAGTGAAGAAGGCTAATGGAATGTTGGTCTTTATTAAAAAGGGAATTGAGTACAAGAGCAAGGAAATCCTCTTGCATTTGTACAGAGCCCTGGTGAGACCACACCTGGAGTTTTGGGTACAGTTTTGGTCTCCAGGGTTAAGGACGGACATCCTGGCTGTAGAGGAAGTGCAGCGTAGATTCACGAGGTTAATTTCTGGGATGTCTGGACTGTCTTATGCAGAGAGGTTAGAGAGACTGGGCTTGTACTCGCTGGAATTAAGGATATTGAGAGGGGATCTGATTGAAACATATAAGATTATTAAGGGATTTGACAAGATAGAAGCAGGAAACATGTTCCAGATGCTGGGAGAGTCCAGTACCAGAGGGCATGGTTTGAGAATAAGGGGTAGGTCATTTAGGACAGAGTTAAGGAGAATCTTCTCCCAGAGAGTTGTGGGGGTCTGGAATGCACTGCCTCGGAAGGTAGACGAGGCCATTTCTCTGGATGCTTTCAAGAAGGAGCTAGATAGGTATCTTATGGATAGGGGAATCAAGGGATATGGGGACAAGGCAGGAACCGGGTGTTGATAGTAATTGATCAGCCATGATCTCAAAGTGGCGGTGCAGGCTCGACGGGCTGAATGGTCTACTTCTGCACCTATTGTCTATTGTCTATTGGCCTTCAAAAGTGAAATTTTGAGAGTACAAAGCTTATATGTACCTGTCTGAATAAAAGATAACAAGTCTAGGGAACCTCAATTTTCAAGAGATATTGAAGCCCTGGTTAAGAAAAAGAAGGAGTTGCATAGCAGATACAGACAAGTAGGACCAAATGAGGTGTGTATGGTGTACAAAACATGCAAGAAAATATTTAAGAAAGAAATCAGAAAGGATAAAAGAAGGCATGAAGTTGCTCTAGCTGACAAAGGGAAGGAGAATCCTAAGGTATGTTGAGACCAAAAAGATTGCAAGGGACAAAACTGGTCCTCTGGAAGACCAGAATGGTAATCCATTTGTGGAGCCAAAACAGATGGGGGGGACCTTAAATGCATTCTTAGCATTTGTATTTTCTTGGGAGAAGGATACAGAATCTGTAGAAGTGAGGTAAAGTCCTGATGCAGGGTTTTGACATGAAATGTTGACATTTCCTTTCATCTCAGAGATGTTGTTGACCTGTTGAGTTCTTTCAGGAGATTATTTGTTGCTTACTAACCTACAAGCTAAATAGGAAATAATACCATGCAGAGCTACATCACAAACCCACCCTGATTGCAACTTGACAGGTTCAGTCTGTCAACAGCGACTTGATATAATCCCATTAAGAGACCAAATGATGTTTTTCTTTAAATAAGTTCCATGGTTTTATTTGTTTTGTGGCTGTCTGTGGGATGACAAATCTCAAGGATGTATTCTACAGACATACTTCATTAATAAGTACACTTTGAATCTTTGAAAACAAATCCAGATGTGCTCAGCAAAACAGCTGGAACTTTGACAGTATGTCCTTAGGCTTTGCCATCTGTTGAACTTGCCACGCTTCGAAAATGTTTTTCTGACATTCAGAAAACACTCAATGCATCCAAAAACTTAATTGAACAATTTGTTAAAATATAAAAATATCATTTTCAGATATGTAGACAATTATAATACTTTAACAAAATCAATGAAATAAAAAAATGTGCTCCGCTCAGGTCTCACCTTCTGCAGGAACCGTGGGAAACATGGTATAACGGCTACAAAGCTGCAGCAAGTTCACTTTTGCTGTCGGACTTTGGAAGAAGTCCAATGTCTGACTATGAGTGGAAAAGAGTGGCCACTAAGTTCAGGACTTCCATGTTGACATGGCAATCCTTGTCATTGTCCGGTCCGTGAAGTCCGTGTTGTGGTTCATGGTACAGTCCGTGGACTCTGGACTCTGGGTCTTCCGGCTGTCCCTTGTTTCAGTTGGGCTTAATCATAGGCACCTGATGTTCATCTTGGGGCTGGGAATATAAGTGGCCCTGGGTTTGAGTGTGGGTGCTGGTTTTCTTGTCAGTATCCTGTCCTTGCCTCTGTGGGGTAAGCCAGGATGGCTTTGCCGTTACCCTGAGGCTGGACTGTTCCCTTCCCTTCCCCTTCTTTCTGTTGCCCTTGATTGGAGCCTGGCCTGCTACATTTCACCTGGAGCCTCGCCTGTGTCCTCACCTATTCTCGCTGTCAAGTTCTACTTCTAGAGCTAGACTGGAGCCCTACTGCGTCTAGAGAAGGAACTGTCTTTCGTTGTTTGGAACTGTCTCTGTGTCCACGCCTTCGCTAGATAGGTTCAGCCGTTTGCTGCTACCTAATGTCAGGAACTGACTCGTCGTGTTCAGCTTTCTGTGTATGAGTCCCGGCTCTACATCCACTTCCCACAGAGGGGTCCCGGCTCTGTGTTCCACGTTCCGCTCTCCCATGACCGAGGCTCTGCGTTCCGCGTTCCTCTCTCCCAAGACCGAGGCTCTGCGTTCCGCGTTCCTCTCTCCCATGACCGAGGCTCTGCGTTCCGCGTTCCGCTCTCCCATGACCGAGGCTCTGCGTTCCGCGTTCCGCTCTCCCATGAACGAGGCTCTGCGTTCCGCGTTCCTCTCTCCCAAGACCGAGGCTCTGCGTTCCGCGTTCCTCTCTCCCATGACCGAGGCTCTGCATTCCGGTATCCTAAGTCCGAGTCTGAGCTTCATGTCCTCGTTCAGCCCAGGAGCCCCATGTCCTGTCTCCACGTCCAGTCCTGTTGACTTGCCATGTCTTGTCCTCTGGGTCCCTGTCCAGTCTCGGCTTGGAGTCCTTGTCCAGGTTCCAAGTTCCTAGTTCCTCGTCCAGGTCCCGCTTTCCTAGAATAGTCCTGGCCCTGGCCCTGTATCCTAGTCTCATCCAGGGCCTGTGTCTTGTCCAGCGTCGTTTCTTCCCCACTTCTCCTGCTTTCTTGACACACCTGGTCCTGTCCCTAGTACCTCAGTGTCAGAATAAAATAAAGTTACCACGAACAGTCTAACACGAGGGGAGTCATCACTTCCCTGGCTGTAGTTTGACTCATTATAGAGCTGAATGGCTGAGGAATGAGCTCACATAGCACTCTTCAGAGCTGTGCAGTTGACTTAGCTGCCCCTAATTCCCATGACGTTCTGAACCTTTAGTTTATCTTGGCTTTCATCAGAGCTCTTACAGGCACTCACTTTGAATAGAATGAAGAATGTGCACATTTTGTGCAAAAGGAATAGCGGTTGCATGAGACAGGAACAATATGCCTTAAATTTGTACTTCCATTCTGCTGGATTTTTTCCTTCTCTTTTGGACCAAGCTACATCTGATAATCACTTGTAAAGATTAAATTGATTCCTAAATATCCACATGAAAACATGAAACAAAAATATGTGTAATACTGTAGCGCATTAATATTCTGAAATGCCTAATCAGTGCAAGCACTGTGTATCTGAAAATTGTACACCAGTTAACCAATACCAATATTTAAATTGTTATTAGGAATTAGAGTTCACAAGCCATTTAGTATTTTGCATATTAAGCATCTAAATCACCGAGGTTACTGATGGTGGCAAAGGGGTGGAGCGGGGGTGTAAGATGTTGCAGAGACGCAAAATGGATTGAACTGAAATGACTTTGTTTCTTACATCTTTCAAATACACGAGGAGTAAGAATCTTTACATTATGTCTCTGTCTAAATGTGCAATGTGGAATTTATAGTAATTTGAGATAAATAGTACGTACAACAGGACAGTTAATACAGCATAGAAATACAATTGTATCGGCATGAATTAATCAGTCTGATAGCCTGGTGGAAGAAGCTGTCCTGGAGTCTGTTGGTCCTGGCTTTTAATCTGCAGTACTGCTTCCTGGATGGTAGCAGCTGGAACAGTTTGTGCTTGGGGTGACTCGGGTTCCCAAATACCCTTTGGCGTCTTTTTACACACCTGTCTTTGTAAATGTCCTGAATAGTGGGAAGTTCACATCTACAGATGCGCTGGGCTGTCCACACCACACTCTGCAGAGTCCTGCAATTGAGGGAAGTACAGTTCCCAGACCAGGCAGTGATTCAGCCAGTCAGGATGCTCTCAGTTGTGCTCAATTGATGTAGGGAATCAGCTGTTCAATGAATAAATAAACAATATTTCTTTCTTTTAGCTTCAGAGTTTCATCCTAAATAGGACATGTTCACACATTTAACAAAATTGATTCTGGTGATAAGTTAGTCATGAGCAATATCATTGAGTTATAGAAATGTATAGCACAGAACCAGGCCTTTGGGCTCATCTAGTCTGTACTGAACAAATTAAACTGCCTAGCCGCATTGTCCGGCACTCTGACCATAGCCTCCATAGCTCTAACCTCCATGTACCTATCCAAACTTCTCTTAAATGTTGAAATCAGGTTTTCATGCACCATTTGCACTGGCAGCTCATTCCACCCTCTCATGACCCTCTGAGTGAAGAAATTTCCCCTCATGTTTTCACCTTCCACCCTTATGATCACTAGTTTTAGTCCCACCAAACCTCAGAGAAAAAGCCTGCTGGCATTTACCCTTTCTGTACTCCTCATAAGTTAGTATACCTCAATCAAATGTCCTCTCAATATTCTATGTTCCAAGGAATAAAGACCTAACCTATTCAATCTTTCCTTATTGCTCAGGTCCTCTAGAGTCACCAATGTCTTTGTAAATTTCCTACTTACATATTTCCTGTAAGTAGCACACCAAAACTGCATACTATACTCCGAATTAAGCCTCACCAATGTCTTATACAACTTAACTTCAATCGTATCTTTCACTTGATTTCCAAAAGAAATACCTGAAAATTTTACAACTGCAAATTTATGTGTTGGTGAGACATGAAACCTGAATGTAAGAAAGCTCTTCAGTTTTCCTTGAAATTCGAAATGAGGAAATCCTTTTGGTTCCATAAGCATAATGGATAAGAAGGGAGGAAAAGCAGGAAATCTGAGGTAAAACTAGAATATATTGCAAGTGTGCACATCAGGTCATTTTTCATTTGCAACTTAAAAAAAGTTTGTTCACTCTGATCTTTGCAGTGAATAATATTAATATAAATTGCTTTTTGACAAGACTTGTAAACAATTAAATTAAGTGCTGAAACATACTGATAAATATAATCAATGTGCACAGTAAATATGGAGCATGTAGGAACGTAGAAGGAGAAAAGACTCAGATTCCTAAGTTACAGTATTGCTGTTGTTCCTTTCCATGCCTCGTGGCGAGAGGTGTGATTCAGTCAGCACCTTGACCTTGTATTCCTAAATTGCAGCATTGTTGTTGTTCCTTTCCATGCCTTGTGGTGCATCAGGCAGCAACCTTGCCATTTCTTTAGCATTTGCCTGCTTTTTATGAGGCCTAGTTGCTAGCTTGGCGCTCAATCCACCACAAATGGAAAGCATGCAAGGAACTGGTGAAGCTCAAACCCAATACATTTTACCTCGAAGCCTGGTGCAACAAAGGCAAAGAGCTTTCCACCAAACATCCATGAAATGAAGATCATGTACCAACCTGTCCCTATTATACAACACTCTACTCCTGTATATAGATATGTGACAAAACCCTCAAAAATGTGCACTTTATCTTATGCAACACACAAAATGCAGCAGGAACTCAGCAGGCCAGGCAGCATCTATGGAAAAGAGTACAGTTGATGTTTTGGGTTAAGACCCTTCATCATATATCTTATGAACCACTTGTCAAAAACCAACTCACAAAGAAGCCAGAGGCTGATGAGCAAATGTATCATGCCCTCCGATGTACTAGCAACAGCCTATGGTTTTCTGTCAACATTCTAATTTTTGATTTGATTTGATAATCCAAAGTTTTAATGATATTTTAAGAAATATGTTAATTTTTTCCCTCAATATCAGTGCGCTAAGAATAATCCGTACCAACAAAATGAGTAGATCAGAATGATGATACTTTAATGTTTCACAATGTAGTCAGAATAGTCTCTAACCAGACACAATGTAAGTATTCCGTTCACTTCAGCATTTTGATGGGGCTATTTTTGAAAGCCTTATTTTGACCCTGCACTGTGTAGAAGACATGAGGGGTTTATAACGTAACATTTCTGTCTCTGAGATGGAAAGTCAGAAGTTCAGATTCTGCTGCAGATGGCACAGCGAGTGAAAGTAAGAATCTGGGTTCTAATGACAGCTGTGCATGTTTAAGTTTAGCTTAAAGAATCTGGTGTATCATACGGTATAACTTTGATATATTTTTGTATTAGATCCTGCCATTTACTTATAACCTTATTCCCTTCAGTAACGGATGTTCTGATTAAATTCAGCTTCTAATGTTTTCAGTGAAAGCAGTAATGAAGACTGGAAGAAACCACAGGGCTGATTACTGGCAACGGAAGTGCAGTGTTGCATCCAGTTAGATTGCCTGTGAGGCACTATTTAGTTTATTGGTGAGACATTAAATCGGTGGCCTCACCTGCCATTTCTAATGAATGTAAAGATACAATTGAAAAAATATCAAGGAGGTATCACGTTTAATTTTCTTTCTTTGTCAATTTGATTTCTGAGGAAGAACAAATAGTGATTTTTTCATCTCAGTCATGTTTACATATCATTCCAATGAGTTTTATTTCTATTTCATTCGGGTGAAAGGGCATTGAGCTGAAACTTGTCTCTTCACAGATTCTATCTGATCTGCTGATTATCCCCATAAATTATAAATTTTAGCTTCATATTTCCAGCATCCGCAACCTTTTCCTTTTCAATTTACTTTACATTGATCCTTTCCCAAATATCTGCCAAGTCACCATGTGAAATTTATGAATCTTGTAATTATGATAAAAGGTAAGAGTAATGTCTGATTTCAGAGGCCTGTGTCTTCTGCCTTCTCCCCGTATCCCTTAATTCCCTGACTAATCAAGAATCTATCAATCTCTGTCTTAAATATATCTGATAACTTGGCCTCCACAGCTTCCTTTGGCAATGAATTCCACAGACTCACCACACTGGCTAAAGAAATTCCTCCTCACCTCCATTCTAAATGGACGTCCATCAGTTCTGAGGCTGGGTCCTCTGGTATTAGATTCCTCACTATCCCCTCCACATCCACTCTTTTGAGGCCTTTCAACTTTCAGTAGATTTCAATAAGATACACCCCCACCCCCACTCATTCTTCTAAATTCCAGTGAGTACAGGCCCAGAGCCACCAAACATATGATAAGCCTTTCAATCCTGGAATCATTTTCCCATCCCCCTTTTGAACCCTCTCCAATATAAGCACATCCTTTCTTAGATAAGGGGCCCAAACCTGTTCACAATACTCCAAGTGAGGGCTCACCAGTTCCTTATAAAGCCTTAACATTACATCCTTGCTTTTATGTTCTAATCCTCTTGAACTGAATGCTAACGTCGCATTTGAGAGTGATTGGTGTTGTATATTTAATATTTCATTCATACTTAAGTAATCCTGTATATATATATATATATATATATATATATATATAGGTTGATTAAGCATTCTTGTTCACTTAAATAATTTATTATGGGTTATTTGTAAAAATACGTTAATTGCTTACATGATCATGCTTCCATGTAATACGTCGCTTAAAATGAACTCAAACTAGACCCCTATTGCCCAGACTTCTGTGTCTTTCTTTGAACTAGTTTAATGTTTTGAGGTTACGGATTATAACCATCAGGTTCCTTTGCCAGATCTAATGAAGGATCCTGTCTATTTTCCTCATGGATGCAGCTGAACTGCTGAGTTCTCCAGTGCTTTTGAGTTTTGCTCCAGATTTCCAGCATCTACAGTCTCTTCTGTCTCTCTAATTTGGGACTGTTTGGGTTTGTTAGTCTTCCCTCAGCACAACAGATGGTGGCTGATGAAGGGTATTTGCTTACATGATTGCTCTCCTCAACCGACTAAACTCTGCTCAGTGGCTGCATCACCTCACAATCCAATCGCTCCCTGATTCCAAGCACTTGTCTTCTGAATCGTCTCCCTGTGAGGCAGGAATATCAGATTGAGTTAACATGATTGGCAAGCTGCCTGGAATGGTTAGTTAAGAGTCTGACAGCAAATGTACGACCACTGTCCACCATCTTGGTTGGAGAATATGATCCTCAGCATCTTGTTTTGTATTTAATATATTATACTGAATTCCACAAATTCAAGTAACATGATTTCTCCATCTTTCTCAGATATCCATCAATAACAGTGGCCCAGACTGCTTATTATTTCTTTCTTTTTATCTCCCTCTAGGATTGTAGGTCACCGACATCCTGATATACCAAGGTTGACTTCCTCCTCTGCATTCTTTCATTTATTTTGTCTACGATCTCACTCTCTAACTGTTCGTGTTCACACATTGATCAGAAAATCTTGCAAACTGCCATAACTTATGATCATCCCAGTTTTACCCTATCAAAGACATGGTCTCTGCTCTACCTTTCCTGCAGCAATACAAGCTTCTCTTCCCTCATTGTCAGTTCTGACCAATGATCTTGGACCTGAAACATTAACTATTTCTGTTCCCTACCACAGCCTGAGCCACTGAGTAGTTCCACCATTTTCTACTTACCTTGGTGTCCACAAGTCCTAACTTCAATTAATTCTGCCAATTATAGGAGATTCTCAATCTAAAGGTTAAGTGAACTCAATTATGTAATAGTATCATTAAGTGCCTTATTTTGTAGGTGTTTAATTTGAGGTGTTTTTTTTTTGCACTTGCCAATGTGTTTTATGCTGTATTTGTTAAGCTTCAGAAAACAAATGTTGTGTTCCAACCTTTTGTTCAATTAAATGCCTGGTTGTTTAATTGGTTTGTGATAAATTTGAAACACTTGTTCTGTCTCTTCAAATTACGGACTTAATTAATAACTGAACAAAAAAATCTCTATTCCTTCTTACTGTGCCGCTTTGTTTATTAATATATATTTTTCTCTCTTGAACTCTGATTCATTCTAATATGTCACAGAAATACCAATTAAATTTTAACGTGGTTGAAACATTGTAACCAAGCATTTTGAACCTTGAACTTTTGGCTAATCATTTCTAATTTGAGATCATAAGAATCTCCTCCACTCATTTTTGAACCAACCAAAATTTCCTAGTAAGATTCTTTGTAAGTTGTAATAATAAAAAAAGAGATTATAAAGGAGCTTTGTGCATAACTAGATGCAGAAACTAATGATGGAAAACCAGATATATTTAGTAAAATATGAAGGACCTGCAACATATCAGGATTTGTGAACAGATGAGACATTTGTTGGTAAATAGTGGTCTCCGTGGAAAAGCTAAGATTTTTTTAACAGCACAGTGAGTGATAGGACTGGAGAGACATACAATCAGGTAAATAAAAACACCGGCATTGCAACTACCATCATCAAATGGTGGGATTAAGAAAGTGCAGATGGGGGAATCTGGTTCAATCTGCCTCACCTCACCTGGTTTCACCTACCAACCTGCCAAATGCCTACCTCTCACCTCTTTGTAATGCCTGTCTTCCCTCTATACTTTCAGTCTTTGTGTGGGTCTCAGCCGGAAATGACAACCATCCCTTTGCCTACGGATACTGTTTGACCCAATGAACTTCTGCAGCAGTTTGATTCCTGCATCAGATTCTAGTTCCTGCAGCCTCTTGTGACTCCATGCTAATGTACTGTAGTTGTTTCATCAGCGATGGCCATACACGTGTGGTCTTGTTCTTTAGAAGTAAGATTCATAAATTGAGAGGAGGAATTGTGTGAAAAATGGGAAAAACAGTAAGGAAATCCGCCGTGAAATTAATAAATCATTTCAAAAAAGATGAGAAATGTTGACGGTACACTATCAAAATCTATGCCAACTTGTGATTGTTTGTCATGAACATACATTATCTACATAAAGAGCTATTTAGGAAAAAGTAAATTCAGGGAATTTAGAAGCAGAATACACAAAAGGAACAGGCCTTTCAGTTTATAATAAACTACACTAATCACAATGCCAAATTAAACTAAATCTGTTCCATCTGTACATGATCTATATCCCTCCATTCCCTGCATATTCATAAATTCAGATATTCATAACTAACATAATGATGGACTCCAGCATCTCCAGGCATTCTCTGTTCTCCCACCACGCTTTCAACAGAAGATACTAAAGCCTGAAAGCGTGTACCAGCAGGCTCAAGGACAGCATCTACTGCACTGTTACAAGCCTATTGAATGCTCCCCTTGTATGATGAAATAAACTTTTACCCACACAATCTACCTTGAAATGGTACTCTCGATTGTTTGCCTGCACTGCATTTTCTCTGTCACCACAACACTTCATTCTGCATTCCGTTATTGCCTTTCCCTCAATTGGACCGATGTGATTAAATGATCTGCATGGATGCCACACAGTTTCACTGTGCGTCAGTATCTGATAATAATAAAACATTGACCAATATTTATGTATCAATCATGATCTTAGACATCACGGTTGTATCTGCTTCCGCCACTAACCCCCACAGCCTGTTCCGTGCTTCCACAACTCTCTGTGAGAAAATAACGTGCCCTGCACATCCCCTTTCAATTTTCACCTTCTCTACATGCTATATTACTTGACATTTCACCTTGAGAAAAAAAGATTCTGGCTGGCCACTGCATTTATTCCTCTCATAATCTTATAAGCTTCTTTCAAAGGTTGCTGAAGTGAATCATAAGCACCTAGATTTTGCAGTGAGGGCGCCATCACTTTTCACTCCACTGTCTTTCAGTCGAGAAGACGGCAGCCGGCCTTGGAGAGCTACCTTGCACAGCAATGGGTTGTAAGTTGGCTTTGGACTACATTTCCTTAGCTTGCATACCGGTAGTCTGTGCTGAATGCTATCAAGCAACAGGCAGAATGCTGCCAGAGTGCCTCTGATGAATTCATGAATGCTGTCATCCTGAGAAAGGACATCGAGTTGACGTTTCAGGACTGGAAAGGAAAGGTGAGGATGCCAGAATAAAAAGATGGATGGAAGGGAAGGACAAGCTAGAAGGTGATAGATGAAGTCAAGTGGGTAGGAAAGTGTAAAGGGTTGGAGAGGAAGGAATCTGATAGGAGAGAAGAATGGACCATGGGAGAAAGGGAAGGAGGTGATAGGCAGGAAAGAAGAGGTAAGAACCAGTGTGGGGTATGGATGTTGGGGGTGGGGGTGAATCTTTATTTAACTGGAAAGAGAAATTGATATTCATGCCATCAGGTTGGAGGTTACCCAGACAGAATAGCAGGTGACATCATCTAGGCAGATGAAGAGGCCGTGGACCAACCCGTTGGAAAGGGAATGGGAACTAAAATATCTGGCCAGCAGGAAATTCCACTTTTGGCAGATGGAGCGGAGGTGCTCAATGAAGCAGTTGCCCAATATGATGGGTCTTACTAACGCAGAGGAGGCCGCATTGAGAGCGCTGGACACAATAGACAACCAGCAGATTCACAGGTTAAATGTTGCCTCATCTAGAAGGCCTATTTGGGTGTCTAAATGGAGATGAGGGAAGAGGTGAACGAGCAGATGTAGCATTTAGGCCACTCACAGGAATAAGTGCTGGGAGGAAGATTAGTGGGAAGGGATGAATGAACAAGAGATCAGAGGTTTTCTCTGGTCAGCCAGACGTCATGGGTTAAGGGTGTATGGTGAAAAGTTTAAGGGGACTATGAGGGGAAACATCTTCACTCAGAGGGTCATGAGAGTGTGGAACAAGCTGCCAGCACAAGTGGTGCATGCAAGCTTTATTTCAATGTTAAAGAGAAGTTTGGATAGGTACATGGATGGTAGGGGTATGGAGGGCTATGGTCCTGGAGCAGATTGATGGGAGTGGGCATTTTAAATGGTTTGGCACGTTCTAGATGTACTGAAGGACCTGTTTCTGTGTTGTACTTTTCTATAACTCTATGATATGAGGTGAGCAGAGTTAAAACTAATGGCAGAGGACATCAAATTTACACTATAACATTCATGCTGATGAGAGTTGTTTTTTGGGCGGGGGGGGGGGGAACTCCTTGAAGAAACAAAGGACACCAAGACCAACCTCTGAACTTCCATGTTAAAGTACTCTCATACAGATGCCAGAAGTCATTGCCCTATTTATTCTGTGACTGCAATAATCACTGCAAGCTTCACTATTAATATCAATGCAAAATCCACGTCTGTGTGATAGTCACTGAAATTTAAATGTTTTAGAGGAGACATTGCCGAAAAGCAATCTCACAGGTGAAGTGGCAATTCCAGATGAAAGGAATCAATGAAGAATGCTCGACGGCTGTGGCAGGACATTAATACTGTCAACTCTGATAGAGTTAAATCAAGCGACCTAGGCAACAGCAGGACTTCACTTGCAAATGAGCTCAATGTCTTCTATGCTCACTGTGACCGTCAAAACATGAAGGAATCATCATAAACTCCCAGAACCCCCAACGATCCTGTGATTTTGGACTCTGGCATCGAAGAGCAAGCAGCCTTCAAGAGAGTGATCCCACAAAAAAAACACCTGGCCCAGAACGGGTACCTGGCTAAGTACTAAAGATCTGTGTTTATCAACTGCATTCCTCATACCTTAAAATAACTTTCCCACTACTGATGTCAGGCTCACCAGCCTATAATTTCCTACTTATTTTCAGACCCTTTCTTAAACAAGATTAGCTATCCTCCAATCGTCTGGATACCTGACCTGTCACTAAGAATGATTTAAATATCTCTTTAATTCTGTATTTGCCCCCCCCCCCCCAACAGGGTCTGCTTGGATTTATCCATTCCAATTTGTCTCAGGACGCCTGCTCCTCTGTATAGGGTCCGTGTTCTCACTACTGCTTTGCCTCACTTCTATAGGTTCTGTGTCCATCTCCTGAGTAAATGCAGACGCAAAGAATCCACTTACGATCACCCCCATCTCTTTAGTCTCCGTTCAAAGATTACCATTCTGATCTTGCAGAGGACCAATTTTGATCCTTATGATCTTTGCATATCTGTAGAATCCCTTAGAATTCTCCTTCACCTTGTCTGCTAGAGCAATCTTGTGTTTTTTAGCCTTCCTAATTTCTTTCCTAGGTGTTCTCTGACATTTTGTATACTCCATATGTACCTCATTTGTTCCTACCTGCGTATACCTGACAGGTGCTTCCTTTTATTCTGAACCAGTGCCTCAAAATCTCTTGAAAACCAAAGTTCCCTAAACCTGTTATCTTTACCTTCTATTCTGACAGGCATATACAAGCATTGCACTCTCAAGATTTTAACTTTGAAGGCCTCCCACTTACCAAGTAGTTTTGCCAAAAAGCTACCTGTCCCAATCCACACGTGCCAGATCTTTTCTGATTCCCTCAGAACTGTCTTTTCACCAATTTAGAATTTCAACCTGCGGACCAGACCTATCTTTTTCCATATTTACTTTGAAACTAATGGCATTGTGATCACTAGGTGCAAAGTATTTCACTTCACAGATTGTCACTTGCCCTGTCTCATTCACTAATAGCAGATCAAGTATGGCACACCCTGTCATTGATATTGCTATGTACTGATTAAGGAAACTTTCCTGAACATACAGGTAGTCCCCGAGTTATGAACGTTCGACTTACGGACAACTTGTACTTACGAACCGAGGAAGGAGGATGCCGTCCGCCATTTTATGTCATTGCCATTGACCCTGTGTTGAGTGTTTAACTTTGTATTTGGCTTAAATTTTTCTTAGTAAGATTTACCCTGACCCCGCCCCCCCCCTTTCCAGTCGGCTGGTGGTGCAGTGAGATCAGCGCTAGGCTTGAGAACAGAGGTTTCCGAGTTTGATGCAGTGACAGACCGTTCCTGTGCTGGGTCGATGTCGATCCAGTGACTCCCGTATCATCTGTGCCAGGTTGATGTCGAGCTCGCAACTCGACATCGTTAAAAAAAACACTGCCACTTCCAGTTTAAATTCCCACGCAGAATATTGTGGAAGATCAAACACCCAAACCCAGCACAGCCCCCACTTGTCCCATTTAACCTGTCTCGGTGCGGCGGTCCTTAGGACCCAGTGGAGTCGGTGCAACTAGGGACCCGCCGCCCGCAGTGTTTCTGTTCCATTGACGGGAAGCAATCGCGATTGAAAATAAAGTGGAAATAATAAAACTTTTGGAAAGAGGTGAAATGCCATCGGTCATGGGAAAAGTGTTAGGCTACAGTCGGTCAACGATCGGAACAATTTTAAAGGATAACGGATAAAGTGAGAATAATGGAGCATGTGAAAGGCCCTGCCCCGATGAAAGCTACAATTCTTATTAAGCAACACAGTGGTTTAATTATTGGAATACATATGTTTCTTAAGTGTTTTATATGCATAGAAAGGTAAAATATATACTATATACTAAGACAAACGTTTGACTAACTGACGCTAAATAATATCGGATGTACTTGCTCCGACTTACATACAAATCCGACTTAAAGACAGACTCAGGAATGGAACTCGTACGTAACCCAGGGACTGCCTGTATTTGATGAACTCTATCCCACTTAGCCCTCTTATATCATGGGAATCCCAGTCAATATGTGGAAAGTTAAAATCACCTACAGTAACAACCTTATGTTTCTTGCAACAGTCTGAAATTTCTCTATAAATTTGTTGCTCTAAATCCTGTGGACTGTTGGGACATGTCTATTTTAGTACCATTAATATGGTCATACCTTTCTTATTCACAGAGCCTCATGTGACGAGTTCTCCAGTCTGTCCTGACTGAGCACTGCTGTAACATTTTCCCTGAGTATTAACGTCACCCCTCCTCCTTTAATCCCTCCTGTTCTATCACGTCTAAAACAACTGAAATATTGAGCTGCTAGTCCTGCCCCTCCTGCAACCAAGTATCACTAATGGCTATAATATCATAATTCCATGTGCTAATCCATTTCCTCAGATCATCTGCCTTTCCTACAATATTTTCTGGTTTGAAATACATTCAGCTAAGAACACTGGTTGCACCATGGTCAACCTTTTGATTCCTGATGTTGTCTGATGTTTTAGTAACATTTGTGTCCACAAACTTTGCACTATCTGTTCTGGCACTCTATCTCCCACCCCCCTGCAATGGTCCCAGAAGCTGTTGACCATAATGACTCACAAAGGAACGTTCAGGTACCAAAGGCTTCTGCTTGGCATCACCTCGGCTCCCGCACTTTTTCAATGGTCCAGATCCTGAGCAGGTTGACAAGGGTGCAATGCTATTTGGATGACTTACTCATTACTGGGAAAAGTGAGCATGATCATCTACAAAATTTGGATGCTACACTACAAAGACTCAAGGAATATGAGTTAAGGGCCCACAGGACAATTATGAGTTCTTTCGACCTTCCATTGAGTATTTGGGCCATGTGATCAATAATCAGGGCCTCATGTCATCATCAAAGGTGAAGGCAGTTGTTCAGTCTCCATCACTACAGAATGTAAGTCAATTAAGATCTTTCTTGAGAATACTAATGTAAAGGGGGTTTCTTTTTTTTTCTTTGTTACTGTTGGGAAAGGGTTTCCTTTTGTTAACTAGCAGGAATGCTAATTTACTGATAACGAGAATGGTATTCCTTTGTAAACCAAATGGGGATTAATGTTGTTTCTTCTGAGTCTGTAAGCTTTTGTTGACGGGCTTTTGGGCAGATCGGTGCGAGGGGGTCGAGAGAGAGGACGCAATGCTCTAAGCTGGGCAAGGATCGGACCCCAAAGGGGGGTCCGAGGCCGGGAGATTCTCCGAGGAGGGGGGGGATGAAGCTAGATGTGCTTGGTTGACCACTTGGAGGGTCCTGAGCTGTTTGGAGAGTCGAGGAGTTCGGAGGGTCCTGAGCTGCGAGTCGAGGAGTTCGGAGGGGATCGAATGGTGGCCAGAAGACTTCAGAAATTGAGCTCCAACGGTTGTGCATGAAGTGGTTTGGACTTTGATAAGTTTGGCGCCTTTTCTTTAATTTTCTCTTCATATATACTGTATCGTTATTAATCACTTAGTTATAGTAACCTTTATAAATTGTACTCATTTAACCGCATATGGTGTACTGTCTGGTTTTGGGCGAGGCGGGGACATCACACAGCATCCACACCAGCTGATTACCCAGTTTGGCGGGGCCGAAGGCTGCTCCCCCTAGACAAGAACGAGCTGAGCGAGCCTGAGGCGACCCAGGGAGTTACACTAACATACGAAGCAAAGTTTGTTTCTACCCTAGCTAACATGCTGGAGCCACTTCATGAGCTTTCAAATAAATAAGCACCCTGTCAGTGGATTGATCACTGTGAAGAGGCTTTTTGAAAATGCCCGAACAGCTTTGTGTCAGTCTGAACATTACAACCCGTCATTGTCCATACCGTTGACCCATGAGGTATCACCCTATGATGTAGGAGCAATTATCCCACACATCATGGCATCGGGTGAAGAGCATCCAATCACTTTCGCAACAAGGCAGAAAGCCACTTTTCCTGCACAGAGCGGGAAGCACTTGCAATTGTCCTTGGAGTTAAGAAATTCAATCAATTCCTCTTTGGTCAACGATTTACACAAGTGACAGATTATTGCTCCTTGACGTCAATTTTTGGTCCAGATGCGGGCATTCCTTCCCTGACTGCTAGTTGAATGAAACATTGGGCTCTGTTGCTGTCTGCATAACAGTACAGTATACAGTACAGGAGGTTGAGCACCATTCAAAGGCTGATGGACTTTCCAAACTTCCCTTACATGTTACAGCTCCAGAGCCATCTATGAAAGAATTTGTTTACTTCAAAGAAGTACTTCCAGCTCTGATAACTGCAACACAAGTTTGGAAGCACAAGTACTAACTCTGTTCTATCTAAAGTGGTGAACCTGTTAACTCATGAATGGAAAGGATAGCCAGCCATAGAATTGGAACCATACCAGGCTCGATGGAAGAAGCTCACATGAATGTGTAATATGGGGCTACAATACTGCCATTCCATTTCTGCAAATTACATGTAGAACACAGTGGCAGAGCGTGCAGGATTGAAGAGAAGGCCAAAGCACGTCTTCATTGGCAGTGAGTGAGAAACATTCCTCAACGTTCTCCTTTGCATTCATGGGAACTATGGCAGAGGGTTCACATAGATTTTATAGGACCTATGGAAGGCTACATGTTCTTGGTTACAGTGGACACACAAAGCAAATGGCCTGAGGTTGCCATCATGAAGAGCACTATGTGTGAATAATGTACTAAGGAGCTATGTTCCAGCTTTAGCTGTTTTGGACTTCCTCAGCACTTGTAAGTGACAATGGCCTGAAACTCCTGTCTAAAAGAGTTCAAGGCATTTATGACAGCAAACACTATTCAGCATATCAAGTCAGCACCATATCACCCGACCACTAATGGCCTTGCAAATAATTCAAGGAAACAAACCTTCAAGACTTCAGAGGGAAATGGATCATTTTTAGCACTTTCTTGCTGACATACTCCAACACTTCTCACATCACTATTAAAATGACTCCAGCCACTGCACTGATGAAAAGATAGCTTCACACCTGGCTTGACCTGCTTAAACCCCCAAACATAAAACAGATTGTGCTAAATGAACAGAAATCCCAAGCAGAGAGATGTGCCAAAGCAAAATACAGAATTTCACAGCAGAAGTGAGAGTACTTGGCTGGAACTACATCTCTGGGACAAAGTGGATACCTGCAACTGGGTGGTCCTGTGTCATACACAGGGGAAACTGGTAGCTACAGCATCTAAAGAAGGCATGTTCATCAGCGGTTTCCCATTTCTGAGCCTACTGAAAAATGAGAAAAACTGACCATTCAGAACCAGCTGTAGAAAGGGAAAGGATTCTGAGATAATGACTGCAGAAGCTACATTAAGATCAAGTGACACAGCCAGTGTTCCCCCATCACCAATGCTTTCTGAGGTGCTGCCTACTGACAATGCAGTACCCAGTTAAGATCCATACATACACTACCAAGAGATAAAATGATGTTGGCGTCATCCCCAGGTTATCGGTACCCTCACAGGAACAGGCAGTCTCCAGACAGATTGAATCTCTAGTTTGGTTCAAAGTTCAAAGTAAATTTATTATCAAAGTACATGTATGTGACCATAAACAACCCTGAGATTGATTTTCCTGTGGGCATACTCAATAAATCCACAGAATAATATCATAATTGAATTAATGAAAGACTGCACCAGCTTGGGGTTCAACCAGTCGGCAAAAGACAACACACTGTGGAAGTATAAAAAGAAATAATAATAATAAATAAATAAATAAGCAATAAACATTGAGAACATGAGATGAAAAGTCCTTGAAAGTGAGTCAATAGGTTGAGGGAATATTTCAATGATATGGCAAGTGAAGCTGAGTTCCAGAGCCTAATGGTTAAGGAGTAATAACTGAACCTGGATCTGGTGGAGTGAGGTCTAAGGCTCCTGTATCTTCTTCCTGATGACAGCAGTAAGAAGAGAGCATAACCCTGGGTGGTGAGGGCCATTGAGGGTGGATGCTGCTTTCCTGTGACAGCATTTTGTGTAGATGTGCTCAATGGTAGGGAGGGCTTTACCACTGATGGAATAGGGCAAATCCACAATTTTTTGTAGGATTTTCCACTTAAGGACATTGGTGTTTCTGTACCAGGCTGTGATGCTGCCGGTCAATATACTCTCTACTACACATCTATAGAAGTTTGTCAAAGTTTTGGATGTTGTGTCAAAAGTTTGCAAACTCCTAAGGAAGTAGAGGCATTGCTGTGCTTTATTTCTAATTGTACTTATATGCTGGGCCCAGAACAAGTCCTCCAGAATAATAACACGGCAGAATTTAAAGTCGCTGACTCACACCACTTTTGATCCTCTCACTGGCTCATGAACCTCTGGTCTCCTTTTCCTGAATCCAATAATCACTCCTTGGTCTTACTGATATTAAGTAAGAGATTGTTGTTATGGCACCACTTAGCCAGATTTTCAATCTCCCTCCTATATACTGATACATCACCACCTTTGATTCAGCCTATGACAATGGTGCCATCAGTAAACTTTAATACAACATTGGAGCAGTGCTTAGAAATGCAGTCACAGGTGTAAAGCGAATAGAGCAGTGGCAAAGCACATAGCTTTGTGAAGTACCTGTGCTGATGGAGATTATGGAGTAGATGTTGTTGCCAATCCAAACTGGTTGGGGTCTGCAAGTGGGGATATCAAGGATCCAATTGCATAAGGAAGTGAGGCCAAGGAATTGGAGCTTATTGATTAGTTTTGAGGAGTTGATGGTACTGAATGCCAATTTGTAGTCAATAAAGAGATTCCTGATGTATGCATCTTTGCTGTTCAGATGTTCTGGGTTGAGTGAAGAGCCAATGAGATGGCATCTGCTGAGGACCTGTTGCTTTGGTAGGCAAATTGAAATGGATCCATGTCACTTCTCAGGTAGCAGCTGATAATGTTTCATCACCAGCCTTTCAATACACTTCCTCACTGTGAATATAACCGTTACTGAACAATATTCATTGAGACAAGTTACCATGCTCTTCTTAGGCAGCAGTATAAGTAAAGTCTGCTTGTAGCAGGTCATATCCCAGACAAGCAAAGTGGGAGGTTAAAGATCACAGTGAATACTCCAGCCACTTTGACCATCAACCTCACTGAGATTGGGCGGGACTACAACTGGAGGTCATGGGTTAAGAGTGAAAGTGGAATTGTTTAAGGGGAATCCTCTTCATCCAGAGGGTCTTGAGAGTGTGGAACATGCTGCCAGCGTAATTGGTGCATACAAGCTCAATTTCAAAGTTTAAAAGAAGTTTGGATAGGTAGATGGATGGAAGGAGTATGGAGGACTATGGTCCTGCTGCAGGTCGATGGGACCAAGCAGTTTAAATGGGTTGACAAATCCTCTAGCCTTTTCTGTGCTGTAGTTTTATATGACTCCATGTCTCTGGCTCCACATACATCTGCAAGTTCTCTTGACACAAGTCAATCTTGCTACTTGTCCATCTACTGGCCAGGGCTGAAGAGGGTATTGTTCACCTATAAGAACCAGGTTAATGGTTATCTTGAATTCTCCACAAAGCCTTAAAGAACCATCCTTAGTACACTATCCACTGAAGTTACCCATTCATTTACACAGGATCCAATACCTTGTTCTGGACCAGTCTTTCCAATGCAGCCTCTGTTTGCTTGAGGGGATATGGAACAGGTCTTGCTTTCAGGCACTTAAGTGTTGTGTCTTGCTTAACAGCCAACTTAATAGTGACTCCTTTCATGCTACCCAGTTCTCCATTGACTATTTCAATATCTCTTGTAGACCAGTGCACCCACCAAAAAGTAAACTTCATGCCAGCTGAGTTTGAGGTGTTCCAACTAAAAGCAGCCCAGATGCTTTGGATAACTACCTTTAACAATGTACAGTGGAAGTTTCTTTCTCTGTCTGTTAATCTACTCTATAACATGTACTACCCCCCCCCCCCCCTACTGGAACAGCGTCACCAGTGTAAGTCTTTATTGTCAACCTTTCCTCTTCTGGGATGAGATGTTATAACTTAACCTTGTAAACTGTCTCTGACACCAGCGATACTTCAGCACTGGTGTCCACCTTCATCCATACTGTGAAGTCACCCAACAGCTGTCCTCAAGCACAGAGAGTCACACAGTCCGTCCTCAGTATGCTCTATCTTGTTCAGGTTTCTCTTTGTTTTTCCAAAAGTAATTTTTCTTTATTACAGTTCTTTTGTTTGACAGTGTCTTTTAACTACTACACGTGCATTCAGTGTGTCCCCTTTGCCACAGCATCAGCAATCTTATGCCAACACTCTTTTGCTGTATAGCCAGTTTTGCTGAAACAGTAACAATGATCGTCAATAGGTGTCTTATTCTTCAAGTCTAGAAACTTCATGATCCTGGGAAGATGTGATTAATAGCTGTGCTTATTTAGGTGCCATCTCCATAGATCTCAATTTCCTCTGTAATGTTAACCAGTATTCCGTATGCAAATATTTCTGAAATGCCTCTCTACACAAACCACATCATGTCTATCATGTAACATGCCATTCGGCGACTGCACAAAATCACAGCATTCAGACAATTGCTTCAGCAGCCCACAAACTGAGAAACAGATTCACATTCCTCTTAATTCCTTTTATGAAATCCAAACCCCTCAGCAATAGTTAAAGGTTTAGGTGAATAGTGGCCCTTTATGACTTTAACTATGTCCTCATTAAGCTTATCACCAGGCTTAGCAGCTGCACTGGACTGGGTAATAAATGAAACATTTTTGCACCCATCACAGTCAGAAAAGTTGGAATGTGAATATCATCTGAAATTAGATTTGCCAGTGCAAAATATTCATATCTTCCAGTATATGAACTCCATTGCTCCATCGTTTCGGCATACAGTTCCATACTTCTAAACATTGCCATCATTTTCGACACAACCACATTCCTGAAAATTTAACTAGACTTATCTGTCTTTCTCTTCCTCTCTTATTTGTTTTATTGAACAATCCTGTTCGCATCCTCTTCCCTTCGATTGTTCACTCATCTCGTTTCCTGTGGTTGTTTCTTCATCTTGCTTCTCGTGGTACGTGGTGTCTTCTTTTCACTCACCTACTTTTCTTTCACTCAAACTATTCCTGCCAAAGGAAATGGAACGACAAATATCGCATGTCACCTTGTCGCCAGTGGTGATACTGGGAGGCCGGGTGGCTGTGAACAGTACACATGAGAGAAGGAGAGGTGATGAATGAAGTCATCTATTGTGGAAGAAAATTAAGCTTGAGGACTAAGGGTTAACAGAATCATAGAGATAGCTTGACTAGAATGGGTCTATCTTCCTTCTACTAACAATTGATCATCGATGAGGAACCGATTGTATAGGTGCTAATGTTGTGTAAATTGTGGAAACCCTCTGGGGACTGGCTGACCTAGTGCGATTAGATTTACTGTATAAATCTGAATTGTAATCTTGCATTGGGGGAGACATCGTGAGGAACGGCTCCCTAAGAATTCACAAAATAAAAGCAGTAACTAGTTTTGAGGTCTTGCTTACTTTGTGTTTGATCGGTACTAAATTTGTTAACATCTATCCAGAGTGCCCTCTCACAGTATGTTCAGTATGTCATGCACGGGGAAGCTTGACAGCAACCCGTAATGGTCAAAATACACGTGAATATATAACGCTGTGCAGTGGTCATTATTTGCTCAGTCCGTTTTTTGCATGAACAGTGGCTTACTGCAAGATGAATTAGTGGATGTTCTGAACGGATGTTCTGAATATAACAAGTAAACTGAGCAATGAATAATTATTTTGTTTTCTGGAGTCAAAGTGACATTGATATTTTCTTGCACGTTGTTTGGTCAGTAAGGTGCCAGGCACTTCATTAAACTTGTACACTAAATTAAATTTACTTTCAGTTAAGAGGTGAACAATTCAGCCAAATGAACCCAGGTCACATTTCTGTTTTATTTTATACTTCTGATGAATGATGTTTCTATCATTCAATCAACAGGGTTTCATTTTCTGTAGATGTCTGTGAGAGTACAAATTTCAGGTTGCTTACTGTATACATTCTCGAATATTAAATGAACTTTTGAACTTCTTTGTCACCTAGCTTGCGTTCTTTTGCATTTTATGGACCATTAAATTTGGAAAAGGCCATTTATAACATTGTACAGTAATGTGATTGGTGGAAACATACAGAATTCACAACCACTGAAATTGGGTTGGGATTGACTTTATGAGGCAGGTCTGACGTGGTGTGTGATTATGTAACGGTCTTTTAGTGCACTTTGTGTTCAGTTTTTAGTGCTCAATAAATAAGTTGCTATAGCTTCCCTGAAACATTAAATGCCTCCGCTATTTTACTTGCAAAAACCTACAACATTATTGATTTGTCACATTTTGTCAAAATTAAGGAAATGCAGTAAAATCAATAAGCAAATTAATAGATTGAGCAGGAATAATGTCAGGATATATCCTGGAACTTGTATAAAGGCAGCTTCAATGGTGCTCAGACATATGCTCAGTGTTCACTTTATCAGTTACCTCCAGTACCTAATAGAGTGGCTACTGAGCATATGTTCCACGATTTTCTGCTGCTTACAACCCATCCACATCAAGGTTGAACATGTTGTGTGCTCAGAGATGGTCCTTTGCACATCACTGTTGTAAAACACTATTTGAGTTACAGTCGCCTTCCATTTTGAACCTTGAACCATTTTGGCATTCTCCTCTGACATCTGTCATTAGCAAGATATTTTGAACCACAGAACTCCACTTATTGGATTCTGTTTTGTTTTATGCACCATTCTCTGTAAACTCCTGGAGACTGTTGTGCGTGAAAATCCCAGGAGATCAGCTGTTTCTGAGGTACTCAAACCACCCTGCCTGGCACCAACAATCATTCCACGGCCGAAGTCACTCGGATCTCATTTCTTCCCTATTTTGATGTTTGGTCTGAACAAGAATGGAACCTCTTGTAGAAATGGTGAAAAATGACAGTAAGGCCTTTTGGCTCATCCAGTCTGACCAACATAATTAGGAATATTTATCAGAAGCATTCACAGAAGTCATGAGACATTTTTAATTGAAATATTTTGTATTGCTTCGATAGATAAAGCATCAGCAAAAAAACCCAGAACATACCTGTATATCTGAATTCCGAAGTCTGTGATTGATTAGCATTCGTAAATTAAGATCTACTCAAATTAAAAAAAACATACTTTAATTATGAAAGAAGCAGTAATTTAGTGCTGTATAAATTTATTTTAAGTATGAAAAGAATTGTGAAGAAAGCTGGGTACGAATTTATCTGGTGAATGCATTTCATTGTCAGCAAATGTGATGCCGTCCATCTTGGACCTAAACAAAATAAGGAAAAGCTAGAAGCATTGTAGGTTCAAAGAGATTCTGGTCTCCATATAAGTATGTCATCAAAATTATGGACAGCAATAGAAAAAAAATCTGAAATCTGGTAAACTGATCCAGAAGATTAAGGGACATGTGATCCATAGAGAAGATTGGAAGATCGGATTCAAAATTGGCTTGGCTGTAGGGTTATTTTCTGAGTGGAAACCTGGGACCAGTGGTGCTCCACAAGGATCAGTGTTGGAGTTGCTTTGCTTGTCTCACTGTATATATGAATGATTTGCATGTGACTATAGGTGGGCAGATTGCTGACCAGTTGGAAACATAGACAGGTAAGTGGCAGGTTGAATTCAGTTTGGATAGCTGTTGGCAGATGGAGTGGCAGAGAGTGTTTAATGTGGATGAACCTGAGGAGTTACACTTTGGAAGATCAAATCTGAGAGGAAAGTATATAGGAAAAGACAGGACCCTTAGGAACACTGATCTACAGAGGATTCTGGGGTGCAAGTCTATTGATCCCTGAAAGTAGCAACACCAAAAGATAGGATGGTAAAAGAGTATAGCATAATGTACATGCCTTACTGCAGCTGTATAGAATTCTGGGTAGGCTACATTTGGATTATTATTTGCAGTCTAGTTTCTGTATTAAAGGAATAATGTGGAAGTTTTGCGGAAGGTGTTAACTGGAACATTTCCTGGATTAGAGAGTATTAGCTCTCATTATAATAGTAGCTGCCTGTAATGTGCTGCTAAGAGGAATGGTAGAAGCAGGTACAATAAAATAGCAATGGTTAAGAGATACTCAGACAAGGGCATGAACATATAGGGAATGGAGGGACCTAGACCATAAGCAGTCAGATGGGATTAGTCAAAATTAGCAACATACAAATACAAGTACTTTGCCACAGATATGTTGGGCTGAAAGGCCTATTCTTGTGCTGTACTATCCTGTGTTCTAACAATGACATGAAACCTGCTAGATTTTCATCATTTGACAACCAATGAGCTTCTAGATATTCTTTAGGAGCTTGCAGATGGTTTGAAAACTAGGCCTAAACAGACACATAAAATAGCCTGGATCTCTTATTTCAACCAGGGTCTGCCCAATCTGCATCTATTTTAACCATGAGGTGGTAACAGTACCTTCAAGAATTATGGCATGGCAATCATCATCATAACCAATATGTTATTAGCAATTAGTCAGCTAATCTAACATAGAGTATCTGACGCCAGTGCAACCATGATCTCATCAGTGTGAGCTATTTGTTCAGTTTACAGGATCGGCTTCTCCAAAACTCCAAAAATGGACCTTTTTAAGCCATCACTATCTGTCCTGAACATTGCTAAATTTAAATAAAGTAACATTACAGACAACACCTTGATTAGAAGCCATACTAACATAAACCAATTTCTGTAACACAAACAATCTTCCTTCCAAGCTGCCTCATTTTTTTTATATAAAGAAAATGATAAATATGCAAGGCCACTTAAACAAAGTTATCACATATATTCTTCCCCTTACAATTATTTTAATGAAATAGATTTTCAGTGATCAGCAATCAGGTTGTCACCTCAGCGGTCAAAGAAAGGGTTCTCAGAGATTTCAAAGTAATATCTCTGACATTGTGAGATTGGAGAAAAATCCCATTTACCAAGAAGAGACAGGAATAATTGGAGAAATTAATTGCATTATATTTCACAATTATTGGTGAAACAACTGATTGGATAGACTTATTATCTCATGACAGATTTTAGATATACTGTTATTATTGACCTTCAGGTAGCAGCTCCAAGTCAATCAGAAAAGTCCAAGTATAAAATGCAGATGCCCATTGCTGGGAATTACCAATTTACCAGAGTTATCATAATAGTTTTAAAATTTATCAATGTTAGCAGAAAAGAACTCTGAAGCTAGCTGATAGCTGTTCTGCTTGATTAACACTAAAACCAGTCAGTACTGATTCTGGCGTCATTATTCAATCTCTGGAGGAGGCATTCCTAAGTTCTGGAAGTGCATTTTCACCAGGGTTCTTCATTCAATAATCTGTCCAAGAGCTCCATTATACTGCATGTTACAACAATGTAGTGTTCTTCAGAGTGAAAAATTACCAAGATAATGTTCTTTGATTTATTGCCAAACAATGAAAATTGTCCTCTAACTTCTTCACAAAGACACTCTCTCGAATCGGAGATTGTAGTATTGTGCCTTCTAAACCTATTAGTCACTGAGAAAGATGATAAGCCGATGAAAGGGCAAATGCCTACATGGAAGAGAAAATAACATTGAAGAAGAAAGCTGTCAAACAATTTTGGGTGAACAAATGACTAGAATGGAGTCCAGAAGAAAAAAAGGAAATGAAGTCAAAACTTTAAAGAGAACAAAAGAAAAACATATATCAGTATAATCCCATGTAGTTTTTGAGTTCTGGTTTTGGACTGAGGGAAAAAAGAGTTTTCCATTCAATCCCAAGGACCAGTTTCACAGTTTGCCCATCCTATAGCACTATTCTTAGCTAACTACTTAATAACTTCTGCTTGACACATGAGTAAGGATTAGTTCCCAACATGAGTACATAGTCATAATTATACAGTACAGAAACAGGCCTTTCAACCACCAAAGTACCTAGGTAATATACATAAAACACTGGAGGAACTCAGCAGGTCAAGCAGCATTGCTTTTGGTCAAGCCCCTTCTTCAGGACTGAGAAGGAGGGGAAGACACCAGAATAAAAAGCTAGAGGGAGGGAAAGGAGGTTAGTTAGAAGGTGATAGGTGAAGCTAAGTGGGTTGGAAAGGTAAAGTGCTTGAGAAGAAGGAATCTAATATGGATAGGAGAGGAAAGTGGACCACAGGAGAAAGCAAAGGAGGAGGATACCCGGGGGAGATGATAGGAAGGTGAGAAAAGATTAGAGGCTAGAGAAAGAATAGAAGAAAAGGGGAGGATGAGGGATTTTTACATACTGGAAGGAAAAATCGGTATTCATGCCATCAGGTTGAAGGCTACCAAGACAGAAAATATGGTGTTGCTCCTCCAACCTGAGTGGTGCCTATCTTATTTCACATCCCATGAATACTTCATGTCCAATGGTTAAAAAAACAGGGGTTTTTTTTACAGACATCCACACAAGTCTGAACAGTCACAAGGTTCTCTTAATATGGTAATGATGCCTCCAGAGAATTTCAATGAAGAGCATCAAAAGCACATAAGACTGATAAAGAAGAAACTATTGCTAAATGTGGAGAGATAGAAGAAATTAGTTCTGTCATTCACAGGAACAAATGTTTATCAGTATGTTGGACATTTTATAACAATAATGTTATGGGAATTTGTTCACTTTGCAGATTTATATCATCGGCAGATTTGGAAAATGTTTCCTTCATCTGAAAATATGTATTAATAAAGCAGTGTTCCAATCTTGATCTGAGGAACTGCACAGTACACTTCAATACTGTCTGAAATACAATCCTGCAGTTCTACTCTCTTTCCAGTTATTTGCTTACAATTTTATCCATACTTCTCCAACATTATTCATTCCATGAAGTTCAGTCTCCATTACAATCTTATTATGTGGCACCTAATGAAAAACTTTTTGGATAGTTATATATTGTATATAACTGCATTTTCCTGTTGGACCTTCTGTGGGACTTCATGGAAAAGCACCAACAACTCAGCTATACACAATTTGCCTTCAACAATTTCAGGCCATCTTTAACCACATGTCAATGAGTACTTATTCTGTCCCTGATTGTTTTCACTAGAACACTTAACATTGCCAAAATTAATCTGACTGGTCTATCATTGGTGTTAAAGCAGTGCCCCTCGAATTGGTGGCAAACACCTGTACACAGCATCTCCAGGTAAAGTCCTTAAGGCAAACATGCAGAGTCTTCTATCTTGGAAAGAAGGTATTCCAAAATATCTTGCAATATTCCTCTCCTGTGCCATTTCATTTGGAAATAATGGATTGTATGAAAAGACTATCTTTCTCTCCAGGAAGTAATTTAATCTTTTAGAGATCACTTGATGCAAAAAATTTTTAGGTATTCTCTGAATAATGTTCATCTTGATTAACGTCAGAAGTAGTCATATCGTTAGAGCTGTAATATTGTTTGAAATTTATGTCCCAGGCATATTTCCAAAAGAAAGCGCATTCGTATAATGATGGAAAAATTATTAGAAGTCACTTTATTCATGTGTTGAATATTGTATCTGTCAGAAGTTCTTCTTTAATTGCATAATAGAGAGCTCATATCTCATTTTTGACTACTAGAATTTTTCAGAGAAAAGAATATGTGTGGATAGAAGTTGGTACTTCAGCCCTGTACCTCAAACAAGCAAATCTCACAACTCAACAGTTTCTCAGGGGTATAACCAGCACTCAATTGTGCAAGGGTTAATCCTACTTAAAGATACAGTGGCTTGCAAAAGTTTGAGCACCCCAGTCAAAATTTCTGTTACTGTGAGTAGCTAAGCAAGTAAAATATGACCTGATTTCCAAAAGGCATAAAGTTAAAGATGATACATTTCTTTAATATTTTAAGCAAGATTACTTTTTTAATTTCCATCTGTTGCAGTTGCAAAATAACAAAAAAGGAAAAGGGCCCGAAGCAAATGTTTGGGGACCCTGCGTGGTCAGTACTGTACTTAGTATTATCCCCTTTGGCAAGTATCACAGCTTGTAAACACTTTCTGTAGCCAGCTAAGAGTCTTTCAATTCTTGTTTGGGGGATTTTCACCCATTCTTCCTTGCAAAATGCTTCTAATTCTGTGAGATTCTTGGGCCGTTTTGCATGCACTGCTTTTTTGAGGTCTATCCACAGATTTTCGATGATGTTTAGGTCGGGGGACTGTGAGGGCCATGGCAAAACCTTCAGCTTGTGCCTCTTGAGGTAACCATTGTGGATTTTGAGGTGTGTTTAGGATCATTATCCTGTTGTAGAAGCCATCCTTCTTTCATCTTCAGCTTTTTTAGACGGTGTGATGTTTGCTTGCAGAATTTGCTGGTATTTAATTGAACTCAATCTTCCCTCTACCAGTGAAATGTTCCCCGTGCCACTGGCTGCAACACAAGCCCAAAGCATGATCAATCCACCGCCCCCCCCCCCAACTTAACAGTTGGAGAGGTGCTCTTTTCATGAAATTCTGCACCATTTTTTTTCCAAACATACCTTTACCCATTGCAGCCAAAACGTTCTCTTTTAATTTCATCAGTCCACAGGACTTGGTTCCAAAATGCATCAGGCTTGGTTAGATGTTCCTTTGTAAACTTCTGACACTGAATTTTGTGGTGAGGAGACAGGAAAGGTTTTCTTCTGATGGCTCTTGAGGAGTCAGGGTATTTATAAAGCTTTGAAATTTGCATCACCTGGCCTTTCCTAATGATGACTGTGAACAAGCCATAGCCCTAACAAGCTAATTATTGTCTGTGACCTTGGTAAAAGTTATCTGCAAGCTTAAATCTCTTGAGGTGCCCAAACTTTCGCAAGGTGCTCCTTTCCATTTTTCACTTCAAAATTGTACAAAACAAAAATAATACACTAATCTTGCTTAAAATGTTGAAAATAATGTTTCATCTTTAACTTTATGACTTTTGGAGATCAATTCATCTTCTACTCACTTAACTATTCATAGTAACTGAAATTTTGACCAGGTGTGCCCAAACTTTGGCATGCCACTGTATATGACTCATATTTCTGGCATCTGAGACAAACATCTAAAGTTAAGAGATTGGGCCCTTTGAAAAACAGTCAAAGGTCTAATGCTTATTAAAGGAACCTCTTTGAGCCAAATCCTTCTCACTGCAGACATTGCCAACCGAAGATAAGACAAGAATGACAATCTTGCTGTTTCTAATCATGCAGCATTTTCAATAATTACTGGCAATTCCTTCCTAAACTCCCTATACCTTCTCCCCTAAATCTCCCAACCACAGGACTTAACTGTCAGAATTACAATAGTACAAAAATTAACTACTCTCTTCAGTGGTAAGCTGCCTGGAGATAAAATAGTAAAGTCCCACAGCTGTTTGTTTTAATTCAGATGGAGCCTGATCTATAAGAACACCAAAAAATAATAGTTGGCCCTCTATTCTGCACTACCACTCAGTAAGATCATAGCTGCCCCATGCCTCATCTGCTTTTCTGTGCTAGTTCCACATTTCCATCAACTCTCTGATCTTTCAAATATTTAATTTACATATTTTTAAATATCTCTAATAAACTGGCACATAATTTCCTGGACCAGAGAATTCCAAACAACACTGCCATTCTAGGATTATTTTGGAGTAAAGGGTTTAGTCCCTGCATTGTCCATTTTTATTCCACTTGTTACTTTGGAAATAAGCGTAAGTATTGGATTTTGCAGTTATACTAACTGATTCAGAAGTACAGTTAGGACTTGGTTACGTTAGCTTTTGCATTTTGTCTCTTTGTCAGAAGTTGTGAACTCAAGCTCATAATTACCTTGATATATTAACCAATGCCCTTGAATGGAGAATCCCACAAAATGTACTGGATACAGTCCAGTCCATCATGGGTAAAGCCTTTCCCATGATTGAGCACATCCTACAGGAAATGTTGTCACAAGAAAGCAACATCCATCATCAGGACCACCCCCCTCCCCACCTTCCAGGCCATGTTCTTTTCTTGTTGCTATCATCAGGAAGAAAGTACAGGAGCCTCAGGACTCACACCACCAGGTTCAGGAACAGTTATTACCCCTCAACCATCAGGCTCTTGAACCAAAGGGGAGAACTTCACTCAATTCACTTGCCCCACCATCGATATGTTCCCATAACCTTTCAAGGACTCTTCATCCTATGTTATCAATATATATATTGCTTATTTATTCATTCATTTATTTATCCATCTATCTATCTATCTATCTATCTATCTATCTATCTATCTATTTATTTATTATGTCCTTTTTTGTATTTGCACAGAAAATGAATCTCAGGGTTGTATATGGTGACATGTATATGCTTTGATAATAAATTTACTGTGAACTTTGAACTTTTGAACTTTGTTTACACAGAGGGGAAGACAGAAGCTTGCACTATTCCATCTCGATGCAGCCATCTTTTCTCTTGACGTGCCAGTTCACTGGTGGTAAACCAATCCTGCAACAACCTGAGATTGACAAGTACAGCAAATTGTCTGATTCAACATACAACACTCTTTCCTCTGAGATTAAACTTCCCCTAAGAAGAGTATAAAAGTTTATCATTTCTCATCTATGTCAAACATTACAGTATGAACTCCTGGGCTTAAGAAGACAGCTAGACCTTAGATCAAGTTCAGGGGTTTATTCTGCCGATTTACAAAACATGCTGTCAACTTACAAAAAGAATCTCTTCATTCCTGCAGGTAGTGGGGCTTTGAAGAGGTGGAAGAACACAGAGCATAGAAGAATGCATCACAGGAACAGGTCTTTTCTACAAAGTGCCCCTCTGTCCAATCCCTTCAGTAATAAGTACACCACATTGCATACTGTTGGAAGTAGCTACAGTGACCATGCCTCTGGCACTAAATCTGTCCCTGTGCCCCAGAAAGGAAGTGGGGAGAAGGGAACTGCAGTCATGATTGGGGAATCCATTGTTAGAGGAGCAGACAGGAGATTCTCTGGATGTGAAAGAGACACCTGGATGCTATGCTGCCTCCCAGGTGCCAGGGTCAAGTACGTGTTGGATCAGGTACACAGCTTTAAAGTGGGAGGGCTAACAGCTGGAAGTTGTGAAATGCATTGGTACCAGTTTGGGAATTTGATGAGGTCCTGAAGAGAGAATATAGGGAGTTTGGTAGAAAGCTGAAAAGCAGGACCTCAAGGGTGGTAATATCAGGATTTCTGCCTGTGTCACTTGCCAGTGAGGGTAAGAATAGGATGATTTGGCAGGTGAGTGCATGGCTGAGGAATTAGTGCAGGGGGCTGGGTTTCAGCTTTCTGGATTGTTGGGATCTCTTCTGGGGAAGGTATGACCTGTACAAAAAAGGATGGGTTACTAAAGACCATTTCCTTGTGAGCAGATTTACTATAGCTGTTGGGGAGGGTTTAAACAATTTGGCAGAGGGACGGGATCTGGTTATGATAGGGCTGAGAATGAGGTAGTTGGAGCACAAGTAAGTGCAGTATATAGTGAGATGGTAAGGAAGAACAAGCAGATGATCAGGTAAAATTGTAGCCTGAAGGATAAGTTGAAATGTACCATGGGAGCAAAATAAAAAAGGGTGATGTAAACAGGACTGAAGGTGTTATATTTGAATGCAGGCAGTATACCGAATAAAGTATATGATCTTGCACCTTGTTTAGAGATCAGCTTGTATGGAGATGTGGATATTATTAAGTTGTGGCTGAAAGAAGGTCATAGTTGGGAGCTTAAAGTCCAAGGATATACATTGTATCGAAACAATAGGCAGGTAGGCAGAGGGAGTGAAGTGGCTCTGTTACTAAAAATTAAATCAAATCCTTAGAAAGAGATAACACAGTATTGAAAGATGTAGAAAATCCTTGTAGGTAGAGATAAGAAACTGCAAGACTAAAAAGGCCCTGATGAGAATTATATATAGTCCTCTGAACAATAGCCAGGATGTGGGGTACAAATTCCAATGGAAGATAGAAAAGGCATGTAAAAAGGACAATGGTATGATAGCTGTAAGGGATTTCGATATCCAGGTAGATTGCAAAATATAGGCTGGTGCTGGATCCTATATGAATATCTTTATAGAATGCCTATGAGATGTTAGTTTTAGAGTAGCTTGTGGTTGAGCCCACAAGGGAAAAGGCAATTTTGGATTGTGCGTTGTGTAATGAGCCAGATTTGATAGGGGAGCTTAAGGTAAAAGTACCATCAGGAGTCAGTGATTATTTTATGATAGAATTCACCTTGCAGCTTGAGAGGGAAAAGCTAAAGTCACATGTATTAATATTTTCTCAGTGGAGTACAGTCGGCCCTCGTTATCCATGGGGATTGGTTCCGGGACCCCCTGCGGATACCAAAAAACACGGATGCTCAAGCCCCTTATTTAACCTGACCAGCGGGGTGGTCTTTAGGACCCAGCAGAACCATGGACCTGATTTAACTTGTCTCAGTGTGGTGGACTTTAGGAGCAGGCACAGCTCTGAATCCACAGTGGTTCTGTTCACAAAAATAATCACAATCACGATATAAAATAAAGTGGAAGTAATAAAGCAATCGGAAATAGGTGAATTGCCATCGGTCATTGGAAAAGCATTAGGCTACAGTCAGTCAATGATTGGAACAATTTTAATGGACCATGTGAAAGGCCCTGTCCTGATGAAAGCTACAATTATTACTGAGCAATGCAGGGGTTTAATTATTGAAATACATACGTTTCTTCAGTGTTTGATATGCATAGAAAGGTAAAGTGTATACTATATACTAAGACAAACGTTTCACTAACTGATGCTAAATAATACCATGTGTACCTGTTCTGACTTCAAATCCGACTTAAAGACAGGCTCAGGAATAGAACTTGCTCATAACTCGGGGACTGCCTTTACTTTTAAATCATCTCTAGATTACTTATAGTTCCTAATACAATGTAAATGTATGTAAATAGTTGTTATACTGTATTGTTTAGGGAATAATGACACGAAAAAATAGTCTGTACATTCACAAATAATGAGTGCTGGAGAGAGAACTTCCAGGTTTTCCCGATCTGTGGTTGGTTGGTTGACTGTATAGGGAATTACAGAGACAGGAGAGAGAAGCTGGCCAAATTTCATCGGAAGAGGACAGTAGCAGGGAATACGGTAGGCTTATTCACAAAGTCAGAAGGCATGGGATCCAGGGAAGTTTGGCCAGGTGGATTCAGAATTGGCTTGCCTGCATGCCAATCTGTTCTGGGACCTCTACTTTTCATGATTTTTATTAACGACCTGGATGTGGGGGTAGAAGGGTGCATTGGCAAGTTTGCAGATGACACAAAGGTTGGTGGAGTTGTAGATAGTGTAGAGGATTGTCGAAGATTGCAGAAAGACATTGATAGGATGCAGAAGTGGGCTGAGAAGTGGTAGATGGAGTTCAACCCAGAGAAGTGTGAGGTGGTACACTTTGGAAGGACAAACTCCAAGGCAGAGTACAAAGGAAATGGCAGGATACTTATTAGTCTGGAGGAGCAGAGGGATCTGGGGGTACTTGTCCACAGATCCCCGAAAGTTGCCTCACAGGTAGATAGGGTAGTTAAGAAAACTTATGGGGTGTTAGCTTTCATAAGTCAAGGGATAGAGTTTAAGGGACGTGATGTAATGATGGAGCTCTATAAAACTCTAGTTAGGCCACACTTGGAGTACTGTGTCCATTTCTGGTCACCTCACTATAGGAAGGATGTGGAAACATTGGAAAGGGTATAGAGGAGATTTACCAGGATGCTGCCTGGTTTAGAGAGTATGGATTATGATCAGAGATTAAGGGAGCTAGGGCTTTATTCTTTGGAGAGAAGGAGGATGAGAGGAGACATGATAGAGGTGTACAAGATATTAAGAGGAATAGACAGAGTGGACAGCCAGCACCTCTTCCCCAGGGCACCACTGCTCAGTACAAGAGGATGTGGCTTTAAGGTAAGGGGAGGGAAGTTCAAGGGAGCTTTTAGAGGAAAGTTTTTCACTCAGAGAGTGGTTGGTGCGTGGAATGCACTGCCTGAGTCAGTGGTGGAGGCAGATACACTAGTGAAGTTTAAGAGACTACTAGACAGGTATATGGAGGCAAGGTTTGAGGGTCGGCACAACATTGTGGGCTGAAGGGCCTGTAGGGTGCTGTACTATTCTATGTTCTATGTTCTAATACAACAGAACAGCAATGGGTGGAGTTTCTGGAAGCAACGCATGAGGCACAGGATATAGACATCCCAAAGAAGAAGCATTCTAAAAGAAGATTGTGGCAACCCTGACTGACAAAAGAAGTCAAAGACAGCATAAGCAAAAGAGAGGGCTTATAATATAGCAAAAAAATAGTGGGAAGTTAGATGATTAGGAAGCTTATAAAAACCAGTAGAAAGCAACTCAAAAAGCAATAAGAAGAGAAAAGATGGAATATGAAGTTAAGATAGCCAATCATATAAAAGCGCTTTTTCAGATATATAAAGATGCTGTGGCAAACTTTTGGTTTATGATGACAGACAAGAAAAGCTCATTTATCTCACTACCATTTTTATTACGACAAGCACAATAACAGACAGAGTGTAATAACTTGGTGAGAGCAAAGATGGGGGAGGTGATTACTACACACCTCAATTACAGTCAGGGAGGGCACACAAACACCCAAGACAGCAGCTGTATAACACGAGCTAAATTAAATGAACTTGAACATCTCGCCATATTTCTACTGAACACGCACACCACAAGCATATTTTAAAACAAGAGACATAAGTAGCACTGGTCACTGAGGGTGTTTGGGTGAGCTATCGGCCATGCCCCCGGAGTGCCACAAAATATGAAGACTAAAGAAGAGGCTAGAGTGGATATCAGGTCACTGGCAAATGATGCTGGAGGAGTAGTAATGGGGGACAAAGCAATGGCAGATGAACTTAATAGGTATTCCGCATCAGTTTTCACAGGGGAAGACACGAGAAGTGTGCCAGAAATTTGAGAGTGTCAGGGGGAATTCATTTCAAGGGGAGTATAATATAAAAGCAAAGATGTAATACCAAGGCTTTATTGGTCAAACTGCATTTGGAGTATCATAAGCAATCTTGGGTCCCTTATCTAAGAAAGGATATGCTGGCATTGAAGAACTTCCAGAAGAGGTTCACAAGAATGATTCTGGGAATCAGAGGGTGAACATATGAGGAGTGTCTGATGTCTCTGGGCCGGTACTCGCTGTATTTCAGCCGAATGAAGAGGGGATCTCATTGAAACCTGTTGCACATTGAGAGGCCTAGATAGAGTGGGTGCAGAGGGGATGTTTCCTATAGTGGGCACAGCCTCAGAATAGAGGAATATACACTTGAAACTTAGTTGAGGGGGAATTTCTTTAGTCATGGGGTTGTGAATCTGTGGAATTCATTGCCGCAGCCTGCTGTAGAGGCCAGGTCATTGGGTACATTTAAAGCAGAAATTGGTAGGTTCTAGTTAGTCAGGGCATCAAAGGTTGCAGGGAGAAGCAGGAAAATTGGTTTGAGAGGGATAGTAAATCAGTCATGATGGAATGGTGAAGCAGAGTTGATGGGCCAAATGGCCTAATTCTGCTCCTACTCTATGACTTATGCACTTATGGTCTTTGACATATGATGTCATTCCAAACTATTTAAACTAATGATGCCCAATTAAATTAATCTCTTCTGCCTGTATATATGGTCCATATTCCTAGATTCTCTGCATATTTATGTGTCTTTCTGAGAGTCTCTTAGAGCTGATAGATCTAAGTCTCAGTGTAAAAATGTGTCTGCACAAAGGCACAAGCATCATGTATGGAGATATAAGCTCTTCAGAAACTGCTCTTTATCTCAGTTCCTGACCATACTTTGATTTTGCAAAGCAGTCAGAAGTAGAGCTTAAACACAAGAGGTTCTACAGATGCTGGAAATCGAGAGCAACACACATAAAAGGAAGACGAACGTGGCAGGACAGGCAGCACCTGTGGAGGGGAATATACAGTTGACATTTCTGGCTGTATTTCTTCACCAGCACTGGAAAGGGAAGGAGAATAAACCAGCAAACATGAGGAAATCTGCAGATGCTGGAAATTTAAGCAACACACACAAAATGCTGGAGGAACGCAGCAGGCCAGGCAGCATCTATAGGAAGAAGTACAGTCGACATTTTGGACCGAGATCCTTTGATAAGATAAACCAGAGTAGGTGTGGGAAGGGAAGGAGTACAATCTGGCAGGTAAAAGGTAAATCCAGGTTAGAGGGAAGGTTGGGAGGCAAGTGATGAAGTGAGAAGCTAGGAGGTACAAAGTGGAAACAGTAAAGGGCTGAAGAAGAGAAAATCTAATTGGAGAGGAGAGCGGCAATGGAAGACTGGGAAGGAGGAGGAGCACTGGCAGGAAAACCAGTTGGCAAATGAGGAGAAGAGAGGGGTGAAGGAGGAGCTAGAATGGGGAGTGGATAAAGAGCCAAGGGATAGTAGCTATTAGAGCTGTTGCCTTATAGCCCCAGTGACGAGGTGCACTGCTGAGGTTTTTGTCTGTTCTTCCTGTGACCACAAGAGTTTTCTTAAGTTGCTTCAGCTTCCTCTCGCCTATGGAAGAACATGTGGGTTGGTAGGTTAACAAAACGCTGAAAAGATGATCCTGGGTATCTGGGTGAGTGGTAGAATAATGTGAAAGAGGGGAGAATAAAATGGAATTAGTGTAGGATTAGTGCTGACGCTGCATAATGCTTAGCATGCACTCGATGGGCCAAAGGGCCTGTTTCCATGCTGTGTAAGTCTATGACTCATCTCCTTGTGTGACTGATCTGAAATGTTAGGGGAAACCAAGGATAACGGATTTAAGCACTCGGCATTCTCTACTTACTTTATGCGTCTGACTTTACATTATTAGTTAAAAAAGCCTTCTTAACGGTGTTAAACAAGCCAGGCACATTATTTTGTTTCACCATTACTGCATCCTTCCTTTGATTTTTGAATCCTCTTTGAAAAATTTATGTTTGTGGAAGATAGGTGTAATTATAAATTCATGTTCCATAGACTTGAGATTCATCCTTTTGAAACAGATTGAGTAGAGATCTCCCATTTGAACAGCTGCACTGAACTCCTGGCTCTGGGTTACTAAACAATGTGTTCATAACAACTGGTTATTAATACACCCAGTGTCATTCAATTGTACTGAAGCAGTCAGAGCTAATCATAGTTAGTAATTAGTACCAGCAGGCACAGGGCTACATGTTCAGTGCACCAAGTATGCACAAAGATTTTTTACTTCTATCTGTATGCTACATAAAAACTATCTTTTTTTTTGCTTCAGGATTGCCTGCTGTTGATACACAGCATAAGCAAAGAATGTATCTGAACTTATGTTCCTCAGAATACTTAAATTTCTTCACAGACAATAACTTACTGTTCTAACGAAAGCAAATGAGAACAAGGTCACACTAAGCAATAAGAGTAAGAGACTGATCTGTTTTAAAGGAGCAGTTTGATGGATAAGAACACTGTGGTTCCTTCCTGCTCCTCCTTCAACATAGACGTGAGATTATTTATGTCCAGCAGGGAAGGCACCAGTTTATCATCTTGTTAGAAAGATAGAAACTTCCAACAGTTCAGGCTTCCCTCAAAGCTGCACTGAAATTTTGACTGAAATATCTGCTGGGAGACCTCTCTATTATTTTGTGCTGTGTTGTTTATTGGTTCTGTCTGCTTTGGGTAGCCATTGTGTGACAACGACTAACTTGCAGAAGAATTCAGAAGAGGTAAGTAGAGATAGTCGCACCAGACGAAATAAAGTACCGGGTAACTCTTTGACTCACCCACCCCGACACTATTATAATAAAGGTTATTGTAAATTTGACAAAATAATGTTGACCTGAATCAAGCACTGCAAATGCCCTGTACGTTATCTTAGAATACATAGGCCTCCAGTAACATTTCATATTACAATTAAATGCTCACAGTTCATTATAAAGCTTCAGAGAAAAGGAAGGGCCGACAGTTAGGTAATTTGAAATATCCAAAAAGGCATGACTATTATTTGAATAGTGACTGGTAGCAAATGATAATGCAGTGAAGAAAAAAGGTATATATATTCCTCACTATTTTGGACCCATGCAGGGTTTTAAAAGTCTGTTTGCAACAAAAAGAGGGTAGCTTGTCTCATGCAGAACTCCCTGAAATACTGTGAGTGCATTACACACCCAAGCTAAGTCCCATTGCAAATTGTTTCAGGGAGCATCACTGGTACTAAACTAAAACTGAAGCTCTTGCTGATGACATCATTGCACTGGAAGTAAATGACAAACTCCTGTGATCTCTTTGTATTCCAAGATATTTCCTCATAGATCATTTCCTCTGCGCTCTCTGATGGGAAGTTAATCATCAGTACCTGTTATGAAAAGAGGATTATAGCCTGTGATGTACTGACTTTGGAACTGGCCTGAAAGGATACTACGGAGCTACTATACATTCCAGAAGCACTGCACAGCACCAGGAAGCAGTACAAGCTAATCAGCAAACACAGGGTAACCTAAAGCGCACTTCTCAAACAATTGTGTCGAAAAATTGAAGGCTTATGGAGTTGAGGCATTGAGTTCAAAAGTCAAGAGATTATGTTGCAACTTTATAGAACTCTGGTTAGGCCACATCTGGAGTATTGCGTACAATTCTGGTCGCCCCACTATAGGAAGGATGTCAAGGCTTTGGAGAGGGTGCAGAAGAGGTTCACCAGGATGCTGCCTGGTTTAGAGGGCATGTGTTCTCATGAGAAGCTAGGCAAACATGGGTTGTTCTCTCGGAGCAGTGAAGGCTGAGGGGACATCTGATAGAGGTTCATAAGTACATGAGAAGCATAAATGGAGTAGACAGGGAGTATCTTTCCCAGGGTTGAAATGTCTAATACCAGAGGGCATGTATTGGAGATGAGAGGGTAGGTTCAAAGGGGATGTGAGGGGTAAGTTTTGTTTACTCAGAAAGCGGTGGGTGCCTGGAATGCGCTGCCTGGTGTGGTGGTAGAGACAAATACATCAGAAGCTATTAAGAGACTTTTTGTTAGGCACATGGTTATGAGGAAGATGGAGGAATATGGATATTGTGTAGGTAGGAGGGATTTGATTTTTAAATTTATTTTTTAGCTGCTTTGGCACAGCATTGTAGGCTGAAGGGCCTGTCGCTGTGTTGTACTGTTCTATGTTCTAACTGCAATTCAAAACAAACAGGCAGGTTACCATTCTGTTGGAAACTACTAACCTTTTTCCTGTAGATTTCATCAAGAAAGGAAAAGTTACAAATAAGATGTAAAGGTGCAAAAGCCAATGCTTGCGCAAGGTATGTGATTGGCAACAAAGGGAAAACTGAAGTAACTATTTGTATCAGTAATTACCTACATTAGTCTCAATAGACCGTGGATTTGCACCTTGCAAAGATTCCAGGGCACAAGCCTGGGGCAAGGTTGTTTTTTCAATTTTTTTTTGTGGAAGACTGGGCAGTTGCCCAAGCTGCAATTCCCCCCTCTCCACGCCACTGATGTTGTCCAAGGGAAGGGCATTATGACCCATACAGCTTGGCACCAGTGTCATCGCAGAGTAATGTGTGGTTAAGTGCCTTGCTCAAGGACACACTCGCAAGCCTCAGCCAAGGCTCGAACTAGCGATCTTCAGATCACTAGACAAACACCTTAACCACTTGCTACATGCCAACGCTGCTCACAGTAGCAGAGGTGGAACTTAACTCTAGATAGGCCTGGCAGGAGAATCAATCAGTATGCAACGAGACACTGGGGCATCTGAGACTCACGTTCAGAGCAAATATGTAAGGAGAAGCTCTGAAACTAGAAATGCACACAAAACTCCAGCTGTGACCTCATAAGAGCTTTACAAAATTGTACTTGACCTCTATGCTCTTATATTCTTTTCCTTTTTTAATGAAGGCCAGCATCCTATATGCCTTGCTCACCACCTGTGTTGCAATCATTAGAAACCTTTAGACATGCACATCATAGTCCTTCTGATCTTCAGTGAACACTGGGCTTACCATTCATGATATATGTCCTGCTCATTATAAACTGTAACCACCCTCATCCTCTAAAAAAATGCATCACCCACATTTATTGGGATTAAGTGTCATCTGCTGTTGCTCTGGCCAACATACCAGCACATCAGTATCATTCTGTAACCTAGTACTATGTTCCTTATAATCAACACCAATTTTTGTAACGTGGGTAAAATTACAAATCATATCTGCTACATTCATGTCCAAATCATTACTACATATGATCTTAGCATTGGTCCCTGTCATCCACCATTGGTTAGATCATGTCAAACACATAACCCACCCTCCACCAACACCCTCTGTCTCCTATTAAAAAACAGACTTTGAAACCAATTTGCCAATTTGCATAGGATCACACAGGCTCTAACCTTTTGCACAGTGTACATCTACATTTAAAGAGGAATTGTACAAGATAAAGGATTTCAAAGAGAATATTCACGTGGATTCTCTCTCATTATCCATAAGCCCTGACTGATGCTCTTTGCAGGAAATGGTTGAGAATAAATCACATTGTCAGGAGATATCTGAATTCTTGTCATCCACAAAGAAGAGTGACTGAGATGTTCTGATTATGCAAGATCAGATGGTGAGGCTATGAGCCAATAATAAGTTTACAGTAAAATATGAAAGATTACCGAGTGAAATGATTTAGTTATTACCTTGGCAGGTAAACATTCTTTAGTAAACCAGATTGATTCTTCTCACACAATGGCTGAGGGAAGTCAGATGATGACTCACAAGGGGCTATAGACATTTTGTCACTTAGTCTGTGGAGGTTCACAGCCCTTAGTGATTTCACATCAAATAGTAGTGTTTATAGAAACTTACCACGTTAACTCATCATAAACAGACACCGTGTTCATAAGATGAATGATCCAAGTCACTTAAAAACAAAAAGGATACAAGCTGATGGACTTAATCAGAAGCTAGAGTCCCTTGCAATGAAAATCTTACATACCCTGGAGAGAGGAGTGAATATCACAGAGAGCAAGCAAAATCGATTCTCTCCTATCTGTGTCGGCATTTAAATTGTCTAAACAACAGATCAAGGGAGCATTAAAGTTGCACTTTATTAGTATGATCTTCATCTGGAATATGCATCAGCGCAATTGCAGACAATACAATTCAATTAACAGCACTGTGGGTGTTCCTACACCTCTGGGACTCCAGAAGTTCAAGAAGGCAGCTCATGACCACCTTCCCAAGGGCAACTAGACGATAAATGCTGGCTTAGCTGGCGATGCCCACATCCCATAAATGAATAACTCAAAAAAATTTATTCAAAGTACATTTATTATTAAAGATAATATAAACTACACAACCTTGAGTTGTATTTGCTTAAAGGTAGCCTCAAAGTAAGGAACTCAAAAAAACCCAATTTTTTAAAAAAGGCCAACAACTGATGCACAAGAGAAAGAAAAAGAAACACAAATCATACAAACAATTGCGAGCAACAACATTCCGAACCAATATGACTACTCAGATTCGAGCCCCGGAGCAGCTCAGTGTAGGCCCAAAGCCCCACTTATCATTTTATCATATTAGCGGGCATGGAGCACAGCCGCTGGGGCAGTCTTCATAGTCTCAACGCCATGGAGAGAGGAGTGAATATCGCAGAAAATGAGTGAAATTGGTTCTCACCTCAGATCCTGACAGCCTGTCTTTTCAGTCTATCTGGGCCGGGACTTAAATTGACTGAACAAAAGAACAGAGAAAGGCTTTGGCCCCCGGAGAGTAAAGTGAAATCGCAGAGAGCGACCAAAATTTACTCTCGCTTATCTATCTATACCAGCATTTAAATTGTCAAAACAGCAGTTCGGCTACTGTGAAGGGCTCGAGGCCTAGACCATGCCACCCAAAGTCTTGCTCCAGGCCCAGATTTCGCCACCCAGCCCAAAGCTGCTCTCAATCAGCTTGGCACCCAGAACAATCCAGCCTCACAGCCGAACCAGTTGTATGGGCATCAAGTCTCATCTGCCCTGACTTCTCCTCCATGAATGGTTCATTCCATCCGCATCGATTCTGCTAAACACTGTCTTGGCTGTTCCCCTGAACATTGTTCGCCATTGTTCGCCCCCTCACTGTTTGTGGTGAAATTTAACACAATTTACTTCAGGAAAGGTGTTTTTAGTCAAATTTCCTGCCTTTTAAAGTATGAGTGAGCTGTTGCACATGTTCAGTAGCACCATCAAGATAATAACAACCTGAAGAAGCAGTTACCTGTGTGCCAGTGTGAGTTATCTAACAGGCATAACTAATACGCTCTCTAAGCTATAGACTGCATCATCCAATTTATTTGAATGAAAAGGATAATGGCTGGAGTGACTTTTACAGAATTTTAGAGTTAGAGAGATGGATGAAAGGTGGTGGTAACGGTGATGGTGAGGGGTTAGAGGAAGGCAGGATGTAAAGAAAAATTTTGTTCTTAACCAGCAAGAGATTTTGTCTTTGAGAATTTCTGGTAGAATTCACTGCCTGTAGAGGTTTTGGAAGTTACTGGGTGGGTGGGGGAGCTACCAGTGGGTTGGAACAATTGGCAAGTTTGGGTGATGTGAATGGGGCATAGAGAATTGATTATGTTGTTCTACAGAGAGTAATGTTTACTTCTATGCCATTATGATTCTATAAACAGAACTATCTTCTGGATTCAGCAGCAGGTTAGAGACTGAATTGGATGCATGTCAGCTTTGGCAGGGTTTGCAGACCATTATTTCCTCCAAGGTGAAGCCTAACAACATAACTTGCTGTGCTGCTTCACTCCCATTGGAGATCAAAGCCATTTATCCACAATTTCAAAGGGAGAATATAGCTACACCTGTGCCAATCCCTGAAAAATCTGATGACCCTGTGTTTTCTGTCTCAGAGGCCAACATCAGAACATCTTTCGGGAGGGTGAACCCTTGCAAGGCTTCAGGCTCTGATGGTGTATTTAGTAGGACACTGAAACCCTGTGCCAACCGGCTGGCAGGGATTTTCAAGGACACTTTCAATCTCTCACTGCTGTAATCAGAGTTTCCCATCTGCTTCAAAGGGGCGATGATCATACCAGTACCCAAGCAGAGCAGGGTGAGCTGTTTCAATGACCATCACCCAATTGCACTCACATCTACTGTGATTAAGTGCTTTGAGAAGTTGATCATGGCCAGAATCAACACCTGCCTAAGCAAGGACCTGGACCTGCTACAGTTTGCCTATTGCTACCATAGGTCTACAGTGGATGCAGTCTCACTGGCTTTCCACTCAACCTTGACAATAGCAATACTACAGCAGGCTATTTTTTATTTATTCGTTGAGAGACGGTGGTGTGACACTGTACCGATGGCTCTTGGGGCTGTAGACTCGTGGCCATTTGCTCCTTCTCGAGTGGCTGTCCAGCCCCACTCTAGAGTGACAGTACCTTTCACAGCGGCTGCCGGTGAAGGAGGAGAGTGCTCTGGGTGATGCTGTTTTACATTTTCTTCTGGCTCTCTTGTTGATGAACATGTTGGTCCCTGCTGTCTCAGCATGTTGTGCACCACCTTTGACTGCGGCCCTCCATGCTGTCCAGTCTTCGACTGTTTCCTTCCGTGTGTTGAGGGCATTGCCTGCCTACTTCATGTTTTGCTGGCAGGCATCCCTGTAGAGGAGGTATGGTCTTCCTCGTGGGCAGTAACCCTCACTCCACTCGCCATGCAGCATGTCCTTGGGAATGCATGCCTGGTCTATACGTTTGACATGACCCAACTATCTGAGGTGTCTGTGACCGAGTAATGTGTGGATGCTGGAGAAGTCAGCCCATTGCTGATTCTGTTCTGCCAGGAGACGGACAGGATGCACCTGAGGCCATGTAGGTGGAACGAGTTTAGCCTCTTCTCTTGGCTGATGTATGGCTTCCAAGCCTCATCGGTGTAGAGGAGTGTGCTGAGCACGCACACCGGGCACATTTGCAGCTGGGTCTTCTTTGTTAGCTCTCTGTTGTCCGACACTCTCTTGTTCAGTCTGGACATGACAGCTACAGCTTTGGCAATCCTGCTTTTCATCACTGCTTCAAGGGACAGGAAGCTGGCGATGGTTGATCCAAGATAGGTGAAAGTGCCGACGACATGAAGAGAGCAACCATCAATGGTGAGGTGTGGGGGAGATTCTGCACCCTGGGCCATGATGTTTGTCTTCTTCAGCTTGATGGCTAACCCAACCTCCTCGTAGACTTGGGCGAAGTGGTTAATTAGTTGTTGGAGTCCGCCTTCAGTGTGTAATGTCAATGCTGCATCTTCTGCAAACGGTATCTCGAGGGCTGTGCTAACTTTGGAGCGCAAGCAAGCGACGTTGAACAGCTTAACCATCAGCTCTCGTGTGAAGATAGATGCCTTTAGTGCAGTCTGCAAGAGCGTAGTGAAGGAACACGGAGATGAAGACTCCAAAGATGGTCGGTGGAGGGACACAACCTTGTTTTATTCTGCTGCTCACTGGATAGGCATCAGAAGTTGCTCCATGGAGGCAGGCAGTGCTGTGCTTGTCCTTATGGAAGGATCCTATAACGCTGTGAAGTCTAGGGGGGAGGCAGCAGCCAAAATTTGGCAGGGGTTTGAAAAATCTGCTTCTGCTGATGAGGTTGAACGCCTTAGTTAGATCAATGAAGGCTGTGTACAGTGGCTTCTGCTGCTCTCGACACATCCCCTGCTGCTTGCGCAGTGAGAAGATCATGTCCACTGTAGACCTGCCTGTTCTGAGCCATCTCTGGGACTTCAGATACACTCTGGATTCTATGCTCTGGTTGTGCCAAGGTGACGTGGGTGAACACTTTCCCCACAATACTAAGGAGAGAGATGCCGCGATAGCTGTTACAATCCTTGTTTTTTATCTATGAGCCCAATCCTTGCTGTTACCCTTGTTTTTTAAACAGTGTGACAACAGTGTGACAGGCAGGGGCCCTATAAAGAAAGTGGGGGAGGATGGAAAACCAATCAGAGGAAAGATCAAGGGATGGGGGAGGGGAAGCAGGGAGGGGATAGGCAGGAGAGGTGAAGAAGGAATCTAAGGGGAAAGCACTATGGGTAGTAGAAGAAGGCAGAGTGATAGGCAGCTAGAAGAGGAGACAGAGTGAAGGTGGGATGGGGGAAGGGAGAGGAAGGGACTTACCGGAAGTTGGAGAATTCGATGTTCATGCCAAGGGGCTGGAGACCAGCCAGACGGTATATGAGATGTTGTTCCTCCAACCGAAGTTTGGCCTGATCATGGTAGTAGAGGAGGCCATGTATGGACATATCCGAATGGGAATGTGAAGGAGAGTTGAAGTGAGTGGCAACCGAGAGATCCTGTCACTTATCCCTGCAAGCGTAAGTGCTACACCTGTCCCTACATCTCATCTCTTACCACCATTCAGGGCCTCAAACAGTCCTTCCAGGTGAGGCAACACTTCACTTGTGAGTCTGTTGGGGTCATCTATTGGATCCGATGCTCCCGGTGCGGCCTCCTGTACATCAGCGAGACCCGATGCAGATTGGGGGACCGCTTCGTCGAGCACCTCCACTCCATCTGCCACAACAGACAGGATCTCCCGGTTGCCACCCACTTCAACTCTGCTTCACATTCTCATTCGGATACCCTTTCTCACCGTCTGCTGCGCATTCTTCCCTCGTTGCTTCTGCCCATAGTCTCTGCTTGAAACTCCGCTCGAGCGCCACTATGAGCCCTGTAGTCACACTGCTCCCCTGGTGTTGGGTCGAGGAGGGCCTGCGGGGCATCTCCCTCCAGAGCCAGGGCAAGGTGCACTGCTGTCTTGGTGGGACTCCACCTGCTATGCCAAGCAGCAAGTTTGACTTGTGCCAGGTAAGGCTCCAGGTGGCTGTTACCATCGTATCTGGAGAGTTTCAGGGTAGACCTTGAGGTGCAAACCGTTGAAGCCCTTTGATCTTCCTCTTGCTCCAGCGGCATTTGCCATGGAGCCCATCCTCCCATGGTTACAGGGTCTTGGGTTCCCCAGTGCAGGTTACTATGGAGGTGAGTGATGCTCTCCGCTCTGTCCCCCGGGTGGGGGTGACTGAATATGCTCGCTCCGCTGGGGCTCTCTGAGAAGGCACAATACTCTGTTCCCAGGTCTTCCCTCTGGGTTCTGTCTTCACGACCGCTGCCCATATGTGTGGGGGAGGCATAATGCTCGGTCCCTTGTCTTATTACCTGGGTCTTAAGGCACTCTATCTGCCATCATAGCTCTTCAATCTCGTCGTCCATCTTGCATCCCACAGTTGACACCAATGTGGCGAGCATTTGGTCCATAATGACAGACGAGGAAGCTCTTTAACTCAACAACAGTTTTATTGTGATAGACACAAACAGACCAGGCACCATGACCCGGGGAATGAACCTAACTCATCTCACAAGGACAGGGGAAGTGACCATCACACATCCCCGGTTACAGTTAGGGTGACCCACAAATACATAGGCAAATAACTATAACCCAAGCTAAAATGTAACAATAAATGAACTGGAACTTCCCACCATAATCCCACAAAAGCATTTTAACACAGGATCAATAACAGTACTGGTAATTAGAAATGCAGGGACACGCTGTTGACCACACCCCCACCCACAACATCACAATATTCTTATTGTAATTTATAGTTTTCTTTGTATGTATCCATAACAATGTATTGCTGCTGCAAAACAACAAATGTCAGAGATATTGGACCTGATTCTGATTCATTGAAGCACAATCTAAATGCCAATGACCTGCTCGCACTATTATTATACTTACTCAGTTGTTGGGATGCTGCAACATAGACACTGAATGGTATTTACCCACAAACGAGGGCTTCTCTCTTTTGGTGTATCTCTTGATATAAAGTCACATACTACTCTTCATCAAGATAGTCAGTGCTGGTTGAGTGTCAAAATCTGATTATCTATTTATTTGCCCTGATATTTTTTTTTAATGGCATGGCTTTAAAGAATGAAGATCCATTGCTTTGGTGCACTTTGCAACTTTGTGATCCAGCATGCCGCAGAATAAATTCCTTGAACAAGAACTTCCACCCATGACTGTGTTGGTAGACCCAGGTCAAATATCATCTATAAATTTCCTGCTGTTTATTATTGTTAATATTGCTGGCTGAATTTTGGAAGGTGATAAGAGGGCGTATGGAAGCTAGATATACTAGCTGTTGCAGCAACAACTTTGCACTCAATGTAAGTAAGACCAAATAACTGATCATGGACTTCAGAAAAGGTAAGATGAGGCAACACACACCAGTTTTCATAGAGGGATCAGAAGTGGAAAGAGTCAGCGATTTCAAGTTCCCGGATGCCAACAACTCTGAGGATCTAACCTGGACCCAACTTCTTGATCCAGCTGCACAAAAGGTACAACGGCGGCTATATTTCAATCAGAGCTTGAGGATATTTGGTACCATGGAGAACATTCTAACTGACTGCATCACTGTCTGGTATGGGGGGTGGGCTATTGCACAGGATCAAAATAAGCTGCAGAAGTTGTAAAATAAGTCAGCTCCATCATGGGAACAAGCCTCTGTAGTATCCAGGCCATCTTCAAGGAGCAATGCCTCAAGAAGGTGGCATCCATCACTAAGGACCCCCACCATCCAGGTCATGCCTTGTTCTCATTTCTACCATCACGAAGGAGGTATAGCAGCCTGTAGGCATACATTCAATGATTCAGGAACAGTTTCTCCATAAAAACTATCTCACTGCTATTTTACTTCTACTTTTGCACAACTTACTTCATTTAACTAATTGTTAATTAATTACTAACTAATTAACTAATTAAGACAACAAATTATACGACTTATGCTGGTGATATTGAACTAGATTCTGATTCAGATTCTGAACTTCAGACATCTGGAGATTCAATGGAAGTCAAAGCTACACTACCCAATTATTATACAATATGACTTGAGTCATTACTTCTAAACCACAAATTCTCAGTACAATAATGCTACATTTTCTTTAACTAAATTGTTTCTAATTTTCAGCAGCAATTAGATCAGGACTATCAACTTTCCATTGAAATTAAATAAGGTTGCTTTATTTAACATTACAATGTAAGTCAATTTTTCTCAAATTCCATACAAAATCCATCCTAACCAACCTTGTGAACTTGAGATCAAGTTTACTTTACTTCTTTCCTTCAGATATGCAAAAATGCAATTCTTCACTGGAGTGCTTGAAGATGATTCCTCAACAAGCAAACAAGGGTGTCTTTTCAAATGTCATTGGCACTTGCATCTTTTTTAAAGTATCATATTATGCGATAAATTACTCATATGGCACATCAGATTAATACACTTGAGATTTCTTTTGGTGAATGACACAACTGAATAACTAAAACAGAAGCTGACGTTCCTTTCAACAGCACTTCTGAGTTTGTAGGGTTCTTCTCATAAGCTCCTGTAACTCTATAAATTGACGTGCTTAAGTTCATGAGTGACATCACAGCAGATCTATATGATTCAATGCAAAAACTAAATTCTTTTCAAAATAGACCATCTATTTAGACATAATTGAAAATATAGCTTTTAATTTTTAAAATTCTACTTTACTGAGTTGAGTTGTGGTACGTTCTCTTGTATGGAGGTGGGACTAGGGAGAGAAATTTTTTTTTCATCCTAAGCGTAATAAAACCAAAAAATGCTAGAAATATTTTTGTGGTACAGGGCTTTTGACCTGAAATGTTAATTCATTTTCTATTTCTACTGATCTGCTGAGTATTTCCAAAAATGTTTACTTTTATGTTAGGTTTCTGGCATCTGTATTTTTTAATAGTTTAACAATGTTGGTCATATTGACTCAATAGCCTTTGTTTCAGTCAACTGAGATGCTTTATATCAACTTTTTTTTTAATATTCAAGCATCACATGAGCTTTCCCACAGCTTTGTTTGCTTGCTTTCCAACTTCTACTCACATTTTAACTTCACAAGTACATGTTACTCCAGCTGGCTCCTGTCTAGAATTCCCTTAAATTTTCTGCTGATGTGTTTTCCAAAACAATAAATTATTATTCATTGTAGTCTTTTACAATGGGAAATAACAGGTACTAATTAAATAGACTTCTTGACATAGTGATGTACCGTACAACCCAACTAATCCTTGCCACCATTGGTATGGTTATTATCTATTTTATGATATCATTGATATATTTTTTTCATACTTTGCTATTCAGAGCAAATTCTCACATGTATATTTTCACAGCAAAGCCACAATTAACCAACCATTGGAGACGGTCGTTCTGTGGTAAGACTCAAGCATGGTTTTACATTTGGTTGCAAAAGATCTGGGCTGAATTGTTACCAGCTGGCATTCCTGGCCTAACGCTGAGGTCATCAGCACCACAGGTCTTAGTCTTTAGCCTGTTTTCACATATCAGAAAAAAATATCTTCGTACTCAGGACAAAGAAAATGTAGGTTCTGACAGCCTTTTAATCCAAAGCAGCCTAACCTCAGAGTGAAGTTGTTACAATACAGTATGTGTCAAACTGCGGGGCATCCTGTTTACATCTTCACTATCCAGTCCAAAGCAGTTGAAGAAGGTGGTCCTCAGTGATGGATGCAGGTATCTTGGCAACAACATGTAGATACCCAGAAGAAACTGTTTTTTTTCCATACAATGTTAGAGCTTTGACATACACATTTATGCAGAATGAAAATTAATATTTTGTTGATAATTGTTAGGTGAAGGTTTCAAAATTTGCTATTACTTAGTTGAATATTATGGGCTGGAAGTTAAGTAAAAACAGAACTATAGTCCAAATTTTGGATCCTGTCACTAGGAACATTGAAGAATCTATGGGGGCTCAGTAGAACAGAACTGACAACACACACAAAATGCTGGTAGAACACAGCAGGCTAGGCAGCATCTATAGGGAGAAGCGATGTCGACGTTTCGGGCCGAGACGTTATGGGCTGTGTGGCCTTTCTCTGCTCATTTTGTCATGTCCTTAGCTCAACTCATTGTTAGATTTCAAAAGGCCTTATTAATATGTGAATTACCAAACTTTATTTTAATACACTGACTCATTCATGCAAGTAATATTTTGTATTACTGGTATAATAAACTTGACGAAGGGTCCTGACGAAGGGTCTCGGCCCAAAACGTCGACATCGCTTCTCCCTATAGATGCTGCCTAGCCTGCTGTGTTCCACCAGCACTTTGTGTGTTGTTGTTTGAATTTCCAGCATCTGCAGATTTCCTCATGTTTGCATAATAAACTTGATCCTGTTTTGCATATTAACATAATGTCAAATGATTTTGTCCCTTGGTGGTCCATTAAATACCAACATCAACGACAACATACAATTTCTGGGTTGATCTTTAGTTTCTGCTGAAGCCATGACCTTCTTACCACTAATTTGAGGAAAGAAATGTTACAGAGTGTACCCAATCTTGATCACTTTTGATAATCCTCCAGAAAGTTCAAGTACAACAATGTTAATTGAGGAAAAGAATGAGTCATATAGCTTCTGGCTCTTCGGTAATGTACTACATAAAGGCTAAACTTAGACTGCTATAAATAAGGCTACATATGAGGTTTTGAGTACAAGGTTTCAAATAAGCAGATATTTTGAAGTTATGTCATGAGGAGAGATAGATGGACATTCAAATTCCTAAGGATCAAATTTCCATTTTGGGTTCTGTTGGTAACTTGAGCTCAATTCATTCTTAATAGTAAGTTTGATGTGGGATTTTTTGCCATTTTCTATGCAAAATTGATTTACTGAATTAAAGCCTGTCATGAAGCAATGCAATTGAATCAATCACCAAGTAAATATTATTTAAAATTGGTTTCATTCAGGATGTATTCCATGTAATTCCTGATAATGGAAGACTACAGTTTGATTAAAGTAGCTGAAAATGGATTAATCATAAATCCAGTGAGATTTTCACATTCACTCCACTCAACTAACTCAATTTTCAGAGCATTAACTAACCAGACAGAACTTGTTTCAATGGACTGCAGTTAGGTGTTTTAGTAACTTTTAAAGAATTGGAAATCTTTTAAAACATTCGTGCTTTTGTATGATATTATAACTGCCCCTTCAAAGGCTTATAAACAAGAAAAACAAGAAGCTCTCGATCTTGATCGATTTTTGCTGGAGTTATGAAAAGTTGTACAGATAAAGTTAATTTCTAATGCAATAGCATTAAACTGCAGAAACACGAGTTGTGCTGAATATAGCTTACTGCTAATAGTTCCAGGAAACTATGCTTTGGCAAATGGTTCCAGTAAAAGAAATAATACATTCAGGTGAGGACATGGAAAGGTGCCACGTTCACTGCTACTATGTCTATGTTCCCATGTAATGTGCCTTCCCACTCGTTGCAAGCCCTTTAAGTATTCCCCCTTCCAGCACAATATGTTTTTGTCAAAAAGGTAAAAGGTGACACTCGGCAGAGAAGAAACAGTAATGATTGGAAGAGTGATAAAGGACAGAAGAATCATCAATAGAACACCTCTAATTAGCAATGATTAGTAAGATAGGTTGAAAGACTGGGAGTTGGGTTGCAAAACTATTAATCTAAACTAGAGAAGTTTATGCTTGAAGAAATTGTTATTCTGGTTTGCTTCACAGAAATAAACGAGACAATCAATTCTTGTTAGCTCACTGAAATGAAATGCTTTCCTTTTGGTTCTTCTGGTAACTCTATAATTCTATTTTAGACCTGCACAGTGACTATTAATCTTCCAATCCATGCAGTATCTGAGTCTTGAAGAACAAATCTAAATTGGGAAACAGCTACCAATTTGATGAATGAGCATATCAGCTTATCCCTGCACCACCCTTCTTCTTATTCAGTAAGTATTATTTATTAATATAGACAAATAGTGAAGTTCAGTCTCTCCTGCACTATGACACATTGTTGGTTTAGTTCCTAGAACAGCATGATAGAGATAGAGTGTCTCATTTGCTTTTTTTGTCATACTCAAAGAATAGTGTTCTATCCAAACAGGGGCAATGTGTTTTCACTTACTGGAGAAATATGTGAATTTATTTTCAACTTATTTACTCAAGCCTAACTTATTACTCAAAGTACAAGACAGAAGGCAAAATCGGAATCGGTATCAGGTTTATTATCACTGAGATATGTTATGAATTTTGTTCTTTTGCTACAGTTATACCGTATAATATATTAAGAAGTAGGATGTGTTACAATAATAAATATAAAATAAAGAAATAAATAGTGGATAAAGAGAAGCAGAATAGTGAAGTAGAGGTCATGGACCATCCAGAAATCTGATGGTGGAAGGGAAAGACATGTTCCCACACTGCTAAATATACATCTGCAGGCTTCTTAATCTTCCTCTGATGGTAGTAAAGAGAAGAGGACATGTCCTGGATGGTGAAAATCCCTAATGATGCACGTCAGCTTCTTGAGGCACCACCTTTTAAAGATGTCCTCAGTGGTGGAGAGGCTAGTGATCATGATGAAGCTGGCTGAGTGTAGAGATTCTGCAGCTTTTTCTGATCCCATGCATTTGCGCCTCCAAACCAGACAACCTTGTAGAATCTGTCAAAATGCAAATACGATTTCAATCTAAGTGTCCTTTTCAAAGGATTAGGTTGCTTTGAAAGCAAAGTTACATGTCCATCGTTCAAATACATTAAGCATGAACACAAAATGTGCATTACATTTTAGTTCCAGAAAAGTAAACATTTCTCAAGTTCTCCTAAGAAGTCTTTGAAGTTGTAACACTGTGGAACCATCAGTCTCCTCTGTCAGTGAGGTCATTATCACACCCATTGTGATTCGGGAAAACAAAAGCAAGTGGATTCTTCCACAAATAGGAAAGTAAGATATGGAGAAAATTGTGGTGCCCCTATTCTCATTTGTTACTTACCAGCACATCCAAAATGATATTGCTGGAGATCCGTGCACAAGGTGGGGGGGGGGGGGGGTGTTGGGGGGAGGGGTGAGACTGAGTTGGCAGGTTTCTGAGTTCTGCTCTTCTAAATGTAACTGGTTTCAAATTCAATGACGCCTGGAAGAAAAGTGTAACAATTACACATCCTCCAGTTAGCTAGAAAATGATTCTGCTCCCACAATTACACTGTTTCCAAGCATTCACCACTAGTTAGACATGCTAAGTCTTCTTGCCTGTTCAGATTTTACCTGGAGAGATGACTGTCAAGGTTACTCGTTGTCTGATTCTACCTCTATTTATTCTACTGTCACATCTTGAAATGGAAGAAAAATGGTAGAAAGGAAGGTGGAGAGTTTCATCAGTTTATTAAAGAGATGTGTAGGTAGAACACATTTTCCTGATTTCAGCTAGATATTAAAAAAAACAAGCTTGGTGAGTAACAATACTGTTCAGCTTCTGCAGACAGATGAAGTAAAACAAAGATGTATCACGTAACACTTCAACCTTGAATTGCACAACAAATACAAAGAATATTGAACTGCATGCTTTATAAAATAAGCTTTACAAAACATTAAAGATAAGGAAAAAGGTAAGAACAGATTCATAAATAGAAATAAAAAATTACTGGAGTTTGCAGCAAGAGATTCATCATCTGAAAAGGAGACAATGCTTTGGGTATAGAGATTTCATTGTCTAACCTTGAAATTTAATTCATTGGCCTTTCACTCCTACCAATGGGCTGTGTTCAAAGAGAACAGTCAAATCTAATTGTTCCTAAAGCTCTTACCCACACACACTTTATATGTGGAGTTCTTTGGTGAATCGCAGAATCACACAGCATGCAGACACCACTTGAGCCATCAGCTGTTTGTAAGAGCTATCCAAGAACTACAACAACAAGATATCTATAGCAGATGCCATCTCAACGCTTTCCATTCAGCTTCAGACCACCTAGACAACAGTAGTACCTATATCAGGCTGCTATTCTTATTTATTATCTGCATTTGCACAGTTTGTTTATAGTTTCCAGTTACTGTTCCATAGATTGGCTAAGTATGCCTGCAGAAAAAAAAATCTCAGGGATGTGTGTTGTGACATGTTTGATAATAAAGTTTACTTTGACTTTGCTTATTCATTACAGCTCAGTGTTAGACACTATCATATCATCAGTATAAATCAACAAACTTCAAAACCTGGGCATCTGTACCTCCTACCGCAACTGGATCCTTGACTTTCTTATCAGTAGACTGCAGTCAGTGCAGATGGAAAATGACATCCACTCACTGACATTCAACACAGGCACGCCTCTAGGATACATGTTTAGCCCACTGCTCTTCTCCCTCGGCACTCAAAACTGTGGTAGGCACAGCTCAGATGTCCTCCAGAAATTTGTTGATCACACAATCGTTGTTGGTAGAATCTCAGATGGGGATGAGGCAGCATTCAAGTGTAAGATAGTTTGGGTGGTTGATTGGGCCACAGCAACAAGCCTGCACTCAATGTCAGAAACATGAAGGAATTGATTGTGGACTTCAGGAAGTGGAGAAGAGACACTAGTCTTTACTGAGGAGTGAGCAGTGGAAAGGCTGAGCAGCTTTGTGTTACTGGGTGTCAACGTTTTAGAATATCTATCCTGCGCCCAGCATATTGATGCAGTCACAAAGAAGGCCCATCAGGGGTTACATTTATTAGGAGTTTAAAAGAGATTTGATATGTCATGACTCTAAAAGATTTCTATAGAGGTACCATGGAGAGTGAACCGACTGGTATGGAAGCTCCAATGCAAAGGATCAAAAGAAGCTGCAGGAGCTTGCAGACTCAGCCATCTCCATCACATGCACAAGCCTCCCCACCCAGCGCAGACATCTTCCAAAGGCACTGTCTAAAGAATGTATCGTTCATCATTAAGGACCCTTACCATCCAGGAAATGCTCCCTTGTCATTACTCCAATCAGGGAGGAGGAACAGGAGCCTGAAGATACACACTTAGCATTGTAGAATCAGTTTCCTCCCCTTCCACCTTTAGATTTCTGAACATATGATGAACCCATGAAAATCACATCACTACTTTGGTCTCTTCTTGCAACACTATTTGCTTAGTTTATATTTCTTGTTGCAACATGCAGCAATTCTTTTTGTGTATTACACTATACTGTGTCACAAAACAACTTATTTCACAACACATGTCAGAGATAATACACTTAGTATTAATTCTGATATTATTAACCTTGCTGCCTTGTTCTTTCCCCATAACTCTGCCGATTTCTCCTGTTCATGTACTGTATACATAAATGTTCTCAAACATTAATATTGCACTTGCCTTATGGCTATTGATTATAGTCCAAATCACTTCTAAATAGTTTCTATGACTTTTAAAGACCCAAAATGAAAAAGAAGTTCTGAGATTTTTTGGTATTCTTCAATGTTTGTTCCTTGCAATCCTTAGTTGGTGATCACAAAATCACATTATCACCATTTATTTTAATGCTGCATATTGCCATTTATCTACTGTTTAACCTTGACCCTGCATTTTCTAAGATATTAATATTAAGATTTAACAGAAAGCAGTTTGTTTTTCATCATTCTTTCTGTTGTACAGTTATGGTAACAAACTGCAATAATGCATACGTTAATAAGTGAATTTACATATGTAACTTATTTTGCAAACCAAGATAACATTAAAATGATGTCCTGTAACCAGTAAATAGCATCTGTTGACTTTTTAAATGAGAACTTTCAGCTCTTCCAAAAATTCTAACAGGAACCTCTTATGCTGGCTACCATGTTACATTGAAGATTATGCTCAGATCGAGAGAAATTATGCTGCATTCAAGAATTGACTCTCAATCAACATGGAAGAGTCATGTCTTATTCTTATGAAAGAAATCCCACAGATGATTGTACATTATAATAATGTGATAGCTTTATATGCAAATACCCATACGAGTAACGGTAAAAAGCCTAGAAATTTATTGCCTACTATTTATTATAAATTACTCATTGCACGTTTAGATGGAGATGTGATGTAAAGATTTTTACTCCTCATGTATATGAAGGATGTAAGCAATAAAGTCAATTCAATTCAATTAGATTTCATCTGTCCCTTGGTCTGCTAAATCGATGCTACATATCACCCATGCACTCAATTGAATAACCAGCAGACAAAAATGAAAAACAAAATTTAAATAATTGTTGAAGTTGCTTTCATTCTAATTCATCTGCACCATCTTTACCCGTGGGAATCCCAATGTCTATTCTGTTGTTGAAAGAAAGCAAGAGAGATCTGAATCCTCAAATGGTTGCCATGGAGATGAAATACAAAGTAAAGTGGGGGAAACATGAGCTTCCCCTGTGTGGGATTGTTGATGATGTTCCTAATCTACTCTCCATTCCCGTGCTTCAAATTACTGCTGTTTGATCGATACTGGTGATCGCTCCTCGCAGGTATCAAGCATTTTAAAATAGCCTTTGTTCAGCAGCAGGTTTCAGGGAATTATTTCATATAAGGCTGGCAGATGAGAAGCGTGGTCTGGAAATGCTACTTGTGGGCTATTGATGGAAGTGTAGTAGCTGTTATTAAGAAGAAGGAACTTGGAAAGCTGAAATATCTGAAGTAGAAAAGTCACCAGAATCAGATCAACTACAACCCAAGGATCTGAAAGTGGTAGATGAAGAAATTGTGGAGGCATTAGTAGTGATCTATCAAGAATCACTAGATTCTAGAATGGTTCTGGGGGATATGAAAATTGCAATTGGCACTCCATTCTATAAGAAGGGAAGGAGGCAAAAGCAGGAAGTTGTGGTTCAACTAGTGTGATTTCAGTGGTTGGTAAGATGTTAGAATCCATTATTAAGAATAAGAAACAGAAGAAAATCTGCAGGTGCTGGAGATCCAAAGCAACAGACAGAAAATGCTGGAGGAACTCAGCAGGTCAAGCAGCATCTATGGAAGCGATGAAACAGTCAGCATTTTGGGCTGAGACCTTTCCTCAGAACTAGAAAAGAGGGGAGAAGTTGGATTGAGAATGTTGGGGGGGAAGGGAGGAAGAAGTACAAGGTGATAGGTGAAACCAGGAGAGAGGAGGCGATGAAGTTGATTGGCCAGGGTTCAGCAGGCAGGATAACATCCATGGAACAAAGCAAACAATCAGAGGGAAACAGGAATGGGGAACGGTAAAGGAGAGGATTGGGAGCAATTACCGTAAGTTTGAGGAATTGATATTCATGACATCAGGTTGCAGGCTACCTAGGCAAAATATAAGATATTGCTCCTCCAAATTGAGTGTGAGCTCATTGCAGCAGTACAGGAGGCCATGGACTGACATGTCAGAATGGGAATGGGAATTTGAATTGAAATGGATGGTTACAGGGAGATCCTGCTTTTTCTGCTGGAGTGTCAGTGCTTGGTGAAACGGTCTCCGATGTACAGGAGGCTCATTCCTGTCTCCTTCTCCCACCTTATCTCCTTACCTGCCAATCAGCTCCCTTTGGTGCTCCTCCCACTTCTCCTTCGTCCATGGTCTTCTATCCTCTCCTATTAGATTCCCCCTTCTCCAGCCTTTTCTCTCACCAATCAACTTCTGAGTTTTTTACCTCCCCCCTCCCCCCACTCCTGATTTCACCTATCACCTGGCACCCTGGACTTCTTTCTCCCAATCCACCCATTCTTACTCTGACTTCTCCCCTTCCTTTCCACTCCTGAAGAAGGGTCTTGGCCCTTAACATCGATTGTTTACTCTGTTCCATAGACGTTACCCGGCCCGCTGAGTTCCTCCAGCACTTAGTGTGTGATGAATCAAGAATAAGATCTCAGTGTACTTGGAGTCACATGATACAATAGGCAGAAGTCAGCATGATTCCCCTCAGGGGAAATCTTACCTGACAAAACTGTTGGAACCCTTTGAAGAATGAGCATGCAGTATAGACAATGGAGAGTTATTTAATGTTGTTTACTTGAACTTTCAGAAGGCCCTTTTCCAAGAGATACACAAGATAAGAGCCCATGTATTGCAGTAAAGATACTAGCATGGATAGAATACTGACTGACTGGCGGAAGGTAAAATGATGGAATAAAGGGGGTCTTTTTCCAGTTGGCTGCTGATGATTAGTGGAGTTCTGTAGGGGTCAATGTTAGGACTGTTTCTTTTCACATTATATGTCAATGATTTGGATGACTGAATTGATGGCTTTGTGGGCAGTTTTGAGGACAATAGGTGGAGGGCATGTGGTGTTGTGGTAGTCTGCAGTCTGGAGAAGGACATAGACAGGTAAGGAGAATAGGCAAAGAAATGGCAGATAGAATATAGTGTAGGAAAGTATATAATCATGCACTTTGGTAACAGGAATAAAGGAATAGACTATTTTCTAAATGGGGAGAAATTTCAAAAATTAGAGTTGTAGAGCGACCTAGGAGTCCTGGTGCAGAATTCCAGGTTGAGTCAGGGGCATGCAGGGGTATGGAAGGCAAATGCAATGTTTAAAATTCCTTTCGAGAGGACGAGAACATTAATGCAAGGGTGTAATGCTGAGACAGTATAAGGCACTGGTGAGACTGCACTTGGAGTATTGTGAGCAGTTTTAGCCCTTTATCTATGAAATGAAAGGAGGCACACAAGAGCCTGTATTCATATGGGGTTTAGAAGAATGAGGGAGAATCTGATTGGAACATATTGAATATTGAAAGGCCTAGATAGAGTGGACATTGAGAGAACTTTTCCTATAGTTGGGAAGTTTCAGAGGAGAATATAAGGACACCCTTTAGACCAGAGATGAGAAGGAATTTCTTTAGCCAGAGGGTGGTGAATGCTTGGAATTCATTGCCACAGATGGCTGTGGAGGCCAAGTCATGTGTACAAGTAGTCCCCGAGTTACGAACATCTGACTTCCGGACAACTCGTACTTAAAAACCGAGGAAGGAGAATGCCATCCGCCATTTTAAGTCATTGCCGTTGACACTGTTGAGTGTTTAACTTTGTGTTTGGCTTAAATTTTTCTAAGTAAGATTCACACTGACCCTGCCCACCACCAACCCCCCTACCCCGTTCTGGTTGGCTGGTGACGCAGTCAGATCAGCACTGGGCTAGAAAACGGAGGTTCCCCAGTTCGATTTAGTGACAGACCGTTCCTGTGCCGTGTTGATGCTGATCTTGTGACTCCTGTACCATCCGTGCCGAGTTGATGTCGAGCTCGCAACTCAACATCGTAAAAAAAACACTACCACCTCCAGTTTAAATTCCCACGCGGAATATTGTGGAAGGTCAGATACCCAAACCCAGCACAGCCCCCATTTGTCCCATTTAACCTGTCTCAGTGCAGCACAGTTTAGGACCCGCAGAATTCGGGACCCGCCGCAGGTCGGGACCCGCCGCCCGCAGTGTTTCTGTTCCATTGACGGGAAGCTATCGCGATTGAAAATGAAGTGGAAATAATAAAACGTTTGGAAAGAGGTGAAATGCCATCGGTCATTGAAAAAGCGTTAGGCTACAGTCGGTCAACGATCGGAACAATTTTAAAGGATAACGGATAAAGTGAGAATAATGGAGCATGTGAAAGGCCCTGCCCCAATGAAAGCTACAATTATTATTAAGCAACACAGTGGTTTAATTATTGGAATACATATGTTTCTTAAGTGTTTTATATGCATAGAAAGGTAAAATATGTACTATATAGTAAGATAAATGTTTGACTAACTGACACTAAATAATACCGGATGTACTTGTTCCGACTTAAGTACAAATCCGACTTAAAGATAGACTCAGGAACGGAACTCGTCCCTAACCCGGGGACTGCCTGTATATTTAAAGTGTAGATTGAAAAGTTCTTGATTAGTAAGGGTGTGAAAGGTTATGGGGAGAAGGCAGGAGAATGGGGTTGAGATGGATGATAAATCAGGCATGATGGAATGGTGAAACAGCCTCAGTGGGCCGAATAACCAAATTCTGCTCCTATATCTTATGATCTTATGGGGACAGTTCAGGCCCATTTATTGCACTTCACTTTTCCAAACTCTGCATGATGTGATCCTGTAATTTAGCAAAGTTAACAAACAAGTTTGTAGGTTTACCTCAAAAGGCCAATGCTTACACAGTGCTTCCTGGAACATATGGACAGCAAAGGTGCATACATCAGGATGCTCTTTATCAGCTGCTGCTCAGCATTCAATACCATCCAATAAGCTCCAAGAACTTAGCCTCAATACATCCTTGTGCAACTGGATCCTAATTTTCCTCACTTGCAGACCCCAGTCAGTTCAGAGTGGCAACAAAATCACTGCCACAATCTTCATCAGCACAGATGCACCCCAAGGATGTGTGCTTAACCCCCTGCTTTATTTGCTTACACATATTACTGTGTAGCTAAGCACAGCTCCAGTCCCATATTCAAGTTTGCTGATGGCACTACTGTTGTAGGCTGAATTATAACAACAGCCTCTTACTCAATGTCAGCAAGACCAACAAGCTGATTATTGACTTTGCGAGGAGGAATCCAAGAACCCATGAGCCAGTCCTCATCAGAGATCGGGAGTGGAGAGGATCAGCAACTTTAAATTTCTTGGTGTTATTATTTCAGAGGACCTGGCCTGGGCTCAGCACTTAATTGCAATTATGAAAAATGCAAGGCTGCACCTCTACTTTCTTAGGAGTTCCCGTAGATTTAGCATGACATCTAAAAAAATTGACAAACTTCTATGGCTGTGTAGTGGAGAATATGCTGACTAGATATATTATACAGTAGCCTGGTATGGAAGCACCAAGCCCTTGAATGGAAAATCATACAAAAAATAGTGGATATAGTCCACTCCATTGGGGTAAGTTCCTCACTACAATTGAGCACACCTACATGAAGCAAAGTCATAGGAAAGCAGCACCCATCATCAGATACCCTCACCACCGAGATCATTCTCTCTTCTTACTGCTGCCATCAAAAAGAAGGTACAGAAACCTCAGGACTCATATCATCAGCTTCATGATCAACTATACCCCTTAACCATCAGGCTCTTGAACCAAGTGGTATAATTTCACTCTGCTTCACTTGCCCCATCACTGATGTGTTCGCAGAACTTCTGGTCCTACTTTCAATGACTCTTCATCTCATTTATTATTATTATTTACTTATTCTTGTATTTGATCAGTTTGTTGCCTTTTGCACACTGGTTGAATGCACGTTGATGCTGTCTTTCATTGATTTTATTATAGCCATTATTCTATAGACTTATTATCTCGGCAGGAAAATGAATTTCAGGGTTGTATATAGTGACATATATGAACCCTGATGATGAATTTACTTTGAACTTAAGACACAGTTAATTGTCTATCTGAGACAATCATCAGATACATTAAGATATTTGACCAATTTCTTGGTAATGGCTAATTAACTGGGAAATGAAAGGAAATAGAGTTTTATCATGCACAAGCTGGTGCAAGCGTATGTTTCTCCCTTGTGTCTTTAACCCCTTAGATTAGAATATTAATTTTAATAATTAAAGAGTATTCAAAAGTGTAATTCATTAAGAGGCCTTATTTACCGATGCCCATGGGTGAAATACAAATGTTAAATGGCTTTATTCCACCAGAACTTACTTTATTCCCCTACATTTTGTGACATCCCACAACAGCATCAGGCAATCAAGAATAAAAGCTCATTAAAAGAACAAACTACACAATTTACTCCTGTCCCTTAACAAATGATTTTGGAGATGATCCTACATATGGTTTATAAAAGATGTAGAATGCAGAGACCCACAAAAAGAGGCACAGACCAACCAAGAAGAAAAAGGCAATGTGAAAGGTAAAATGTAAACAGGAAATAGCAAGTAAGAGATTGTTATTTTTTGTAAATTCAAAACATTAAACTAATGCAAAGAAACTCACAGGAATCCAAAAATATGGATGTTGTTCAAGTTTACTTTAAGAAAAGTGTGCTCATATCATGTAGTAGCGTGATAATGTATGCAATTCACATATTTTTATATATAACCTGTAATTAATTATTTAAACAAACAAGAATACTCAATCAAACAATATACATACAAGAATACTCAAATATTATTGAAGTATCAAATACACAACAGAGATGCAAAGGATTTGGTCTATTGAGCACTCAAATGAGGAGACAATGCTTGGAAAATGGAGAGAATGAAAAATTTAGGTTAAGTTTGTGTAACTAAATGGATTAACATCAAAGAGGTTGAGAGAGTCACTGTTCATCAGACAAGCTTTTTGCCATATCAAGACGAATTGTATGCTCAATGAAGACGAGGATGCGGTTAAGTTTTTACTTACGCTTCCTCATGGGTGAAATGCTAAGTGAAACGGGCTTTTACTGGCAGAACTGATGCTTTGCTTTGCCCTTAAGTCTTCTGATGTGCCTCAACATGTTAAGCTTATCCAGCAGAAAAGCTTCTTTGGTCCCAATCTGTGGCAACATTATATTCTATTAAAATGATTATTAAAATTTCATGACCATTAGGGATCAGAACTGCTCTTCATCCTTTTGTACCAATCTAGGATCAGTTTTGAGGTATTGTGCCCAATAAGAAGAAGTGTAAGCTGTTGAACATCGTTTCACATTAGACATTTTCAAGCAATAGACATGAACATTTTCCATCCTTTCAGGCTGGGATGGATTTGCTTCTCACATACTGTCTCACATGTATGGTGCTTACCACACCCTATTCTCAATCTGCTCTTTCGTATCTTAAACAGTCATTAAGTTTTGAATTGTAGTAGCTGCTTAAGTTTGAGAAATGTTATGGTGATACTTAACGCTTTCATTTTGAAAATTCATTGGTTTACCTTATGATTAACAATCAAATCACCTTAAGCTCATGGCAATTAAAAGGAACGTAATGCCCTGGTTAAGGTTTTAACTGCTATTCTGTAGGTATTTCATTGTATCAATTCTACAAGAGCAGTCTGCTCTACTTTTAACATGTTTGGGTTTGAGCTAAAGATAAGGGTCTGTGTTGTTCAAATTAGGAACGTTGTGTCAGCCAGTCAGGATGGTGGAATTAGGAAATGGTTCTAGACAACACTGGGCAGAGAGGTTTTTGTAAAGGACACTGGTGTGGGTTGATGTCTTTTTAGGGGGGAGCTGGGAGAAGTTAGGAGGGAAGGTAGTTGGGGATGCTGTCCCTGTTGCACATGGTGCTTCGTGCATATGAAAATCTTCAAGGAGTGGGGGAGCCCACTTGTTTGAGAAGGATTTCGAGCAACATTCTGAAGAAAGTATGTGCTTTCACACAGATCGTGGGTACAGCGCATGAGTTAAAGACAACTTCAAGATAAGCTTCAACTTATGTGCACATTTGGACTAGGTTAACTGTAACAGGTCCTTGTTTTACTTTTTCCCTTTCCTTTTCCCTACCAACTGTTCGGTAAAGCTAACATTTCTAAATAATTGCATGCTGTGTATGATCTGTTGCAGTATTTGTTGCTGATGGCTAATTGTGTGGGGGCAGTATTTACACAATATTTGCTCAGATTGAGGTGAGGGTGGTCAAAATATCCTGGCTCTCCCGATTTGGTGGGACCTAAGTCATATCAGCCCTAGACATATGGAGTTTGAAAGAGGTGGTTTTCTCACTGGTGCGTCCATTGGCTTGTTATCAAGGGGCTAACCAGTCATGTTTCTAGAGACACCAGATAAAAAAGGGTTTCAGAAATATGCTGAGTAAACAACTATCCTTGGTCTCCTAGATAAATGGCTAATCAGTTGGAATTTGTTAATTCAAGTTGTCTGATCTATTGACTCAGAACCCAAGTGAAAGCTCAGTGTGCTTGTTAGTGCTGTGGACATGGAGTTTGGACTGCAGTGTGCAATGGGTGTTGATGAAGTAAGGGTGATGGTAACTGAATTAAATGTATCAACTACATTGAATTAATAGTCTAAGACCAACAACAGCAAGACAGACATGGAGGATGCAGCTGGTAGGAGCTGATAACCACCATTTAGATCCAAAGTGACCACATCTGCAGTGAATGCATGCAGCTCAAGGAACACAGCCTCAGATCTGATCAATGTGAGATGCGGACACAATGAAGCACTGGTGAGGAGGAAAATTATCTGGACACTTCAGTGCAGGATGCAATCACACCTTTAAGTTAAATACTGAAGAATTGATCAGTCAAGGGGGATAGGACTAAACATCTGTGAACGAACCAGGTATGAGAACTGGAGGCTAGTGTATGCAGGGAGTTCACATGGTCCGTTAATTCTCAGGCAAAGGGCATGGATACCGTATTTCAGGGGTAGCACTGCCAGCGTGAATGGCATTTCCTTTTATAGACAATAGACAATTGGTGTTTGAGGACTCTAACAACTGCAAACAATTCTGGACCAGGAGGACAATATATAATTGTGATCCTCACAAAGTGATTTAGTTGCCTCCTTTACTCTGGGGCACCATCCGTTGTAGACCAGTCAGAATTGTAGCCTGGCGCTTGATGAAATATTCAGCTCACTGGAGATCTGAGTCCTTACAGGGCCATTCCAAAAAGAAGGAGAATAACATCATTCAGAGTGGTTGACAGAGAGATCATGAGAGGAAATTCCTCTCAAGATGTGTTGAGGACTAATCCAATTGAAAATTTTCCCCAGCATCTTGCTGTACATGTTATGTACCTCTTAAAGAGACAATAGCAAGTATCAATGTACCAAGGCAACTCATCACATTCTTTAATGTCTGGAGCTCTGTAAAAGATCATAGAACCATAGACTTGAACAGCCCAGACCATCTTGTCCATGCAGACTAGGAAGTCTATCCATGCTAATCCATTTGCCCATATTAGGCCCTTGTCTTTCAATATTTCCCATCCAAGTACTGTACCTGGCCAACTCTTTTTTAAACACTACTTTTTTTTTGCTTCTTCTACAGCTTACTCTAACAACTCATTTTAGATAATTACCACCCTTTTAGTGAAATATTTTCCCTTCAGATATCTGCTAAATTTCTCTCTTCCTGACTTAAAACTGACCTCTAGTTCCCCCACTGTTCGAAAAAAAGACTCATTATCTACTCTCAGAGAAGAAAAAATCTGCAGATGCTGGAAATCCAATGTTTGCTCTATCTATTCCCCTTATAATCATTATAAACCTCTGTAAGGTCAACCCTCGACCTCCTACATTCCTCTGAGAACAAATACAGCCTATCTGATCTCTCCTTATAAATAAAACCTAATAATTGAAAATACTACCCAACTTCGTCTGCAAAGACTTGTTTTAGGAAAAACACACATGGCCACTGGGAAGCTTCTGCTGTATGTAACCTTACTTGAAGACTAGATTTGGATGTGTGTTAACCTTTGTAACCTTCCAGAGATTCCATTACTATGCCAGGTTAGCCTCTGAAGGATAGTCGCTCTGAATACATGATCACATTAGCCTTCATTCATTGTATCTGCAATTAAGGGAATTCATTTGCAAAGAAAACCATTATCCATTGCAAGAATTTGGTTCCATTAAATGGTCATTTCAGATGTTAATCAAATAAATTCATGAAGGACCCTCTGATGCACCTGCATTGATAGATAACAGTATATCAAGACTTTCAGTTTCCATGGCTATGTAATTGGTAATAAGATTCCTGGTGGGAATGCCTTTAAGTCCTCGTTTGAATTACAGCCAGTTCTCATGATAATGAGTAAGTGCTGAGCCATTGAATTGAACAATACCTGCACTGGCTTGCATAATACAGCCAACTGATGGAAAGTGGAGCTGATAGGTTTTGTGCTGGGAAAGACCTTTCACATTCTTATAATGACATTTGTAATAATGGAAACACTTGTTGGCACTACAAAAGGTATTGACACCGACACCAATAGAACTGAATACCGAAAAAAATATTTTTTTCATGTTCATTATAGATGCTAGTCAAGTTCATCACCTTTGTGGGCGACCTTACTAGTACAGGTTAAATGCTAACATTGGACGTTCTCTTTATAAACTTGACAAAGGCTATTCAGTGGGACAAATCTGGAAAAAAATCCATTTTAATGGACCATCTCACTTAAGACATGAAATATGCTAAGAATTCCATTAATGATTGTTGCACAACGAACAGGATCAAGCACAGGCAAAGGAATCTGTCTTGTACTGAAACATTGTGTGGGATTATTGAAAGAAAAGTACAAAGATTAGCTGTATTTGCCATGAGTATATTGAAAGTTAGAGTGAAATGTCTCTTCTCCCCACCTGGTTATCAGCTCCCCTGGTATCCCTTCTTCTTCCGATTCTCACAGACCACTCTCCTCTCCAATCAGATTCCTTTTACCTTTCCCACCCAACTGACTTCACCTATCACCTTCTAACCTGTCCTCCTTCCCCTCCCCCCAGATTTTTATTCTGGCATCTTCCTCCCTTCCCACCACCTTCCTTTCAGTTCTGAAGAGGTGTCTCGGCCTGAAACATTGATTCTTTATTCATTTCCATAGATGTTGCCTCACCTGCTGAGTTCCTCCAGCATTTTGTGCATGTTGCTCTGGACTTACAACATCTTACTCTTTTCATCAAGGCCAAGAACAGACAGCAACCTTCGTGCTGACTTTGCCAGGAACACTCTATAGCTAATATCCTTGGGGGCTAGCCACGTCTGCCATTCTTCGTCTCTGCACTCCTAGACTAAGGACAGGTGTTTCAAGACTTCCTCTCACGAACCTTCTCGCATCCTTCCTCTCATTGTACTATAAGCTCCTTCAGGATGTTTTTCTTGTCTTTGGTGGATCACAATAAAATTCCCCAAAGTGACCTTGATCAGGAGTCCAACAAAACCACAGTCTATAACCCAGCACTTCATTTTCTCAAAATGAGTCTTTCTCACCCACCAGTGAGAGAGGGGGATCACTCTTACAACAATGAGAATAGAAGACCAGCAGCTCACTGTTCCAATGTTACAATCTTCCACATTGCTTCTCCTAGCCCCCCAACTTGAGGACCAACAGGCTCTCACCCTCTATCAAAGGAGAGAGAGAAAGAGAGAGAGAGAACAGAGTTCTTCTTCCAATAGCAGCAGACACCACCTGCTGCCCCAGTGTTTCACTCCCCGTGACACTTCAGTTGGTGAAATCAGGAAGGAACCAGGAAGTCTACGGGGCCACACCCTGAAGGCACACATCTTCCTGGCTGCTCCTGGAGATGTTGTCATGGCAAACCGTATGGCTGTTGAGAATACCCACCACTTGCAGAGAACCGTAGTTTGAACTATAGCTGTAGGTCGCGAACTCCGCCAGAATCTCAGCCACTTTGAGAAGAAAAGAAAGACATGGGAAAGGAAGAATAAACTGCTTCGTGGACAATCCAGAAGAAGTTACTTGGGTCTACAAAATCCTCTAGCAGCATCTTTCTGAGCTCCTCCAAAGGGAAATGTATGATTATCATGATTTCAAAGTTTACTCAATGCCATCTTTGCTTTCATTAGCCACAGAAAGAGGCAGAAATCCCCAATAAAATCTGATTCATTACACAACACCGAATGCAGAGCTGCCCTTCCCCTAGTGGGTCAACCACAAGCAATTCTTGCTTAGAAGTTTGCCTGCTCCAACCAAACCAGCCAAAATAAGCTTTGCTGGTATCATAAAAGTAGTACAAGAACATTTAGAACCAAAACCATTGTTGATTGCAGGACATGCAAAAGGAAAGGGAGTCCATTTCAGTGTATATGGCTGTATTGAAGAGATTGTCTGAGTATTGTCAGGTCAATGTTAGGCTTAATAATGCCTTGAGAGTCATTTGGTTTGTTGAATCTTACGCAATATACTTCAAAAATGGCTCCTTACTAAAGCGCAACATACATTTAAAAGATCAGTTGAAATATCTATGTCAATGGAAACAACAGAGAGAGATGCAATTGAGTTTTAGTCAGGAACGAAAGTGTGCATGAATAAAATTCCAATGTATAAACAGAAATTGGCCTGGCTGAGCAAATTGTGTTCCTTTTGTGGCAGGGGCTCACATTGTCCAGGCCAATACAGGTTTAAGAGTGAAGCTTGCATAAAATGCAACAAATTAGGATACATGCATGTCAGGCAAACAAAAATAAATAGACTGCTCAGGGAAGAGAAAAAGATAGAAAGTCAGATTGTAATTTCAAAAAGAGCACTAATCGGCATGCTGTCGATGAAAAGTTTGATAACAATAAGAGTGACGCAGAACTGGGTAGTCTTGAGATTTATAATGAGAAAACTAATAATAGACAAGCAATATGCTTGCTTACACCAGAGGTGAAATGTATATTAATTAAAGTGGAATTGGACAGCTGTTTCAGTCATTCCACAAAATGAGTTTGAACGGTATTTCAAAGATACTAAACTGAAGTCTGCAGATATCCAACTAAGAGTTTTTACTGGAGAAAAGATACCTCCTATGGAAATGATGTTCATACCAGAGTGCTGCTGCAACTAACATATCACGTTAGATTTGTATGTGATAAAAACAGAAAGGCCAGCGTTATGTGGCCATGATTGGGTGAGACAACTAAAACTTTATAGGAGATCCATCCACAATTTACATGCCATATCCCCTGCAATAGAGTCAACTAAAAGTGAATTAAAAAAAAAAATCTGATGATGGCACAGCAGTTTTCAAGGATGGCATTGGAAAACACAAACATATCAAGGGCAAAATAATGTTACATGAAATTGCCACAGTCAAGTTTTGGAAAGCCTGTCCTGTTCTTTATAAAAGCCATGATAAAGTAGCCAGTGAGCTAGATCACGTAGAGGCTGAAGGACTTCTTTCCAATGTTGAGTTTAGCTCAAGGACAACACCAGTGGTCCCAATAGCCTAGGAGAATAGGCCTGTTAGGATCTGTGGAGATTTTAAGGTCACCATTAACCTAGTTCTGAAAGTAGATCAAGACATTCTGCTCAGTTTAGAGGATATCTTTGCAAGCCTTTCTGGAGGAAAACATTTTGGCAAAGTCAATTTAGCTGAGGCCTACCTACAGATGGAGTTAGAAGAAGAGTCCTAACTATTTCTCACCATAACCAATCACAAGGGCTTTATTGCTATAATAGGCTAATTTTATAGAGGGAAAGGGCTGGTGATGTGATGCAATCATCACTGGTTTTCCTCTGTGAGGCAGGTTGCTGGGGATTTGATGTTATCATTGCTGATTGTTCTGCAAGCAAGAGGGCTGGGGATTTGGAGTTATCATCATGGTGGGAGGAATGTTTGTTTTTCTTTTCAAGAACTCCCCATGGTTTTTCTGTATTTCATGGCTATCTGGAAAAGATGAATATCAGAGTTATATTGTACATGCAACTTTGACAATAAAATGTACCTTTTTGGAGTAGCATCAGCACCTGCCCTCTGGCAGAAAGCTGTGCACTGGTTGTTGCAAGGCTGCCCAGGCACTCAGTGTTACCTTGATGACATAACTGTTACTGGTAAAACTGATAATGAACATCTCCCAAATCTCAAAACAGGGTTAAAAAATATTTAAAAATCCTGAGTACAGAGCATGGCACAATAAGTGTGAATTGTTTTAACCAAACATCACTTACTGTGGTTGTACCATCAATGCACAAGAGTTACATAAGTGGGCTGAGAAAATGCAATAAGTGGTGGCCAAAGGAAATGTCACAGTTGTAGTCCTTTTTAGGATTTGTCACTTGCTATTACAGGTTCCTGCCAAACCTGGCTACTGTGCCCACTCTTTGAACTCATTGCTACAGATCAGGAAGAAATTGCAATGGACAAATCAGTGTGAAGTTGCTTCCCAAAATGTAAAGGAAATGGTGATGCCAGACACTGTACTCGCATATTATATTTCATGTCATTCAGTGAAGTTTGCAATGCACTGTTTAGGATGCCATCACACCCAAAAGAAAGGTGACTAAAGCTGTCAGAACCACTTAGTGTATTCCCACAAGTTTACCTATCAAGCAGAGTATAACCACCCCGCTTGTTAGGAAATATATTATCCCACAAGAGTAAGAAATCCTCCACAAGAATTAAATCTTGAGGCCTGACCGGGGCAATTTAAAATTTACTATGCTGTGGATATCTATATAGCAGTTATGTGTGTTCTATGTTCCATGTTTTATGGTATACTATATAGGTTGAGATTTAGCCTATATTGATTTGGAGTTTATAGCTGAGCAGGGAGGAATGTTGTGTATTTAATATTTCAGTAGTATTTGAGTAACATTGTAAATATACTGTTTTATTAAACATTCCTTATTGTTTAAACAATTCACTATGAGCTTTATGTAAAAGTAGGTGAATAGCATACGTCATCATGTCACCACGTCACATTTTCACATCTTACTAAAAGTAAAACTAAGACTGAACATGAGTTATCCTGGCTCCATGTTTCCTTTCAATTAGTTTTTATGTTTTAGAGTTACAAAACATAACACCTATGTCTGTTGTGACAGCGGGAAGATGGTGTGAGGGCAGATGTTAGGAAAATTTGACCTTCACCCGAGGAGATTTGGGTCTTGATGGTGATGGAAGGGGAACTCTATTGTCTGAAATAAGAAGACAACTCAGGTGTTCTAGAATGCAAACCCTCATCTTGAGAACAGAAGCCGTGGGGACAGAGTGAATGAGAGAACAGAATATCATTTTTACATGTGACAGAACTATGAGAGCCAAAAACTGTGCAAAGGATATCAGTGGATTGTCTGTATCCAGTGATGGTGAGAGAGAAATGGAGAAAGGGGGAAAAAGTGTCAGAGTTGGAGAACATAAATTTAAGGATAAGGTGGAAATTGAATGCAAATTTGATGAAATTAGTGAACTCGGGATGTGTGCAGGAAACAACATCAAGTGATCAATTTAACAGAGAAAAAGTTGGGACTTTACTAGTGTAGGCTTGGATCATGGACTATTCGACATAGCCACAAAAAGGCAGACATAGCCGGGCTCCATGCAGGTGCCAATGGCAATAACTTCAGTTTAGAGAAAGTGAGACAAGCCAAAAGAACAATTGTTGAGGGTAAGAAGCAGTTTCACAGATGGAGGAGAGTGGTGAGGGAAGGGAACTAACTGAAAGAAGCTGCAGAAGGTTTTAAATCTAGTCAGCTCTATCATGGGCACTAGCTTACAAAATACCGAGGATATCTTCAGGAAGCAGTGTCTCAGAAAAGCAGCTACCATTGTTAAAGACCTCCAGCACCCAGAGCATGCATTTTTCTCACTGTTACCATCAGGTACGAGATACAGAAGCCTGAAGGCACACACTCAGTGATTCAGGAGCAGCTTCTTCCCCTCTGCCATCTGATTCCTAAATGGACTTTGTAGCTTCAGGCACTACCTCACTTTTTCTTTCTTTCTTTTTAAATCTTTTTATTAATTTTAAACAAACGTAAATGAAACATGAATACAAAGTGTTTGACAGTACATAATTAATAGTTTAAATAGACATTCATATAATAATAAAATTATAACCTCCCAAACTCATAACATTAATGAACAAAGAAATAAAAAGAAAAAAAAAGACCCCAGAAAAAAAAGAGAAAAAAAAAACTAGCCAACTTGGGCCATTGAATAATGTTAAATACATATACAGTAGTGCCAGTAACTCCGAACCTCCATCCAAACAATTAAGGATAATATAAGTAAGGTTTAGGAAAAGACAATTCAACTCATTTGAAAATGTTGAATAAATGGTCTCCAAGTTTCTTCAAATCTAACTGAAGGGTCAAAAACAACACTTCTAATTTTTATAAGCTCAAACAATTGAGTTGAATGGCCATATTTATATAATACAATGCAGAATTTTAATTTCAGTTCAAAATTTATATCATGGATTAAATTAATATACCATAAACCCTTGGCTTCGGTTTTTACCAATAATCAAAGATCTTTTTTTCAGTTATTCCGTGGTACAAGGCAAGGTTGTCCTTTAAGTCCTTTACTATTTGACATTGCTCTAGAACCTTTGGCTATAGCTATTCGTGAATCACCTAATATTTTTGGTACTACTCGGGAGGGGACGTATAAGTTATCATTATATGCGGACGATTTGTTACTATACATATCTGACCCTGAAAGATCTATTCCTGCTATTTTGTCTTTGTTTGCTCAGTTTAGTAACTTTTCTGGTTATAAATTGAATTTTAACAAGAGTGAACTATTTCTCAGTTTTTAATGTACAGTATTTCTGTTTTTGCACATTTTTTAAAATAATCTATTTCACATATGTAATTGATTTAATTGTTTATTTATAATGTTTTATTTTATGTATTATTATTATTTTTCTTTCTCTGCTAGATTATGTATTGCATTGAACTGCTGCTGCTAAGTTAACAAATTTCATGTCACATGCCAGTGATAATAAATCTGATTCTGATTCTGATTCTGAAATAAAGACTTTGGAGCTGACCCTTTGTAATGACATCACAGTCACACTACCATAACATACAGAAGTTTCCTGTTAGTGATTACCAGCAGATTATTAGAAGGTTGCATCATCCTCTTAAACTCCAGGATAAGCCCTTCTGCTGGAATAACTGGCTTTCAGGTGCATCTTCCCATTATGATTAAAAAGCGGAGCAGACAGCTCTGCCTGAGAGCCAGTGGTGAAATACATGTTGATATTTTGAGGGAGATCAATAGTTTTGTAGCATTTAGCTAAGAACAAGTGTATTATTGTGGTTGATTTCTGAGGATGCTGACACTGAGGACAGAAGAGGGACTCTTCGTGATCAGGAGGTCAGTAAGAGCTTAACTTGCTGAAGTAGGGGCGGATCCTCATGCTGATTGGGAAACCAATCTAATACCCTTTTCCGACAATCAACACCCAATGTCTACACTTACAAGTGTATCGACTGGAGGACCTGGGATCCAAAACATTAACAGGGCGGCAGTGAAGATAGTGAGGGAACTCCCTTCAATAAGTGTCACTGGATTTGGAAGGTTCTGCTTGAGTACTGCACATTTGAGGTCAAGGACATCCATTGTGTCCAAGACTCTGTTGGAAACAGCTTTTTCAACATCATCTTCAAGTACACAGCGAGATGGCAGAAGTTCCTGCAGAATTTTTGAGAAAGGGAGGGGCCACTGTCATTGCTGAACATAAAGCCTTCTTCACTGCTGTAGGTGCAGGCACTCTTTGCCATGCCCACTCAAGAGCATGTGATCATAGTGCTACATGTGCCCGTTGTTTACGCCCTCACTTTCCTTGCCTGTTATGTCGAGGAAGTAGGAAACTGTATGGACATCAAAGGTGTGTTCGGGATCTGAATAAGCAAGTGTCAAGTGAAGGTGAAGCTGTGGGTGGATTTGAATGGCTCCAGCATCACCCATCTTTCAGTCTTCGCCATCAGATGTAACTGTGGTTACATGGTGTATGCTCCTCAACCCATTCTGTGTCAATACTGTGACAAATCTGCTCCTGTTGCAGCCCAGTGCAGTAATCTGCAAGAACTGCAACTGGAAGGCTACCAGACAAAAATCCGCTGGGAAAGCAAATGCAACAGTATGTATGGAGAGCCAGGTCGCCTCTACAAAGTCTGATCAAGACATGCTGGCACATACGCAAAGGCAATAAGAGGGAGAGCTGGCACTGAAAATGCCCAAACAGATGCCGAGGGCACACCACCAGTGCAAAGACTGTGGCCAGTACCAAAATAGAGTCTGTGGTAAGACTGACAACTGTGAGCTTCCACCCATGACCCACTCCCCACCTCACCCCCGGCCAAGAAACTCCAGGCTTCTCCACAAGATAAGGATGAATCCATAGAGGAGGGGAGGGCAAAGAATTGTGGGTGGTGAAGAGGAAGAAGTCCCAGAAGACACCACTGAAAGGTCAACAGGCTGCTGAGAATAAAAGGAATGGGAAGAAAAGGGGAGAGCAGCAAGCAAATGCTAGCAACCTCTCCTCGTCTGAGGATAAAACTAATGAGGGAAATGAATATTGCAGGCAAAGGAAGTGCCAAACAGGAGAGAGAAAGTCCCAGTCAATACCAGCTACAGGAAACTGGGAATAGTACAGAGGCCTCTGCCCAACCACCTCAACCCCACCCACTGCAGGTCCAGGAGACTGGGAGCAGCACGGGAGCCATCAACACCCTCACTTCCCCAGATCCGGAAGTCTAAAAGCAGACACGTATCTGGTGCACATCAGCTCAGAGAGCTGGATGGTGCAGGTCAAACAGTGCAGGATGTTGAAGGGGTGCAGCATCCAAGCTCACCCCCAAGCACACCACCACCATCGCCACTCCCGGGGAAGGGTCGTCCACGGTACTTAGCTCATCAGCATTGTGGCAGTTTACCAAGGCTGTGGGCATGACAAGTGCGTAAGATATGTGACTCAGGAACTTAATCACGGACATAAACCTGGCAACTTTGAACAAGCGCAGTATGAAGAGAATGTGCGATATGTCAATGCCTTACATTATATGAGTTTCTAAGAAAAATGAGGAAGATGCAGGATAGATCTATTCCAAAAACAAAGAAATACTCAAATGGCAAAATAGTACAACCAAAGCTGACAAGGAAAGTCAAAGCTAATGTAAATACAAAAGAGAGGGCATAATACAAAGCAAAAATTAGTGTCAAGACAGAGGATTGGGAAGCTTTTAAAACCCCACAGAGAGCAACTAAAAGAATCATGAGAAGGGACAAGATGAAATTGAATGCAGGCTAGCAAACAATATCAAAGTGGATAGTAAAAGCTTTTTCAAGTAAATAAAAAATATAAAAGAGATGAGGGTGGATATATGACCACTAGATAATGAGACCGGAGAAATAATAATTGGGGACATGAAGATGACAGATGAACTAAATGGGTATTTTACATCAGCCTTCACTGTGGAAGACACTAGCAGTGTGCCAGGTACTGAAGGGTATAAGGGAAGAGAAGTGAGTGCAATCACTATTACAAGGGAGAAGGTGCTCAAAAAGCTGAAAGACATAAGGGTATAGAAGTTACTTGGACCAGATGAACTGCACCGCAGGATTCTGAAAGAGATAGCAGTAGAGATTGTGGAGGCATTAGTAATGATCCTTCAAAAATCATTGGAATCTGGCATGGTGCCACAGAACTGGAAAATTGCAAATGTCACTCCACTCTTTAAGAAAGGAGAATGACAGCAGAAAGGAAATTATAAACCAGTTAGTGGTTGGGAAGTTGTCGGAGTCAATTATTAAGGATGAAGTTATGGAGTACTTGGTGACACAGAACAAAGTCAGCAGTTTCCTTAAGGAAAAATCTTTCCTGACAAACCTGTTGGAATTTGAGGAGATTACTCGTAGGATAGAGGGGATGTAGTGGATGTTGTATATTTGGACTTTTGGAAGCCCTATGACAAGGTGCCACACATGAGGCTGCTTACCACGTTAAGAGCCCATGGTATTGCAGGAAAGTTACTGGCATAATTAGAGCATTGCCTGATTGGGAGGATGCAATGAGTGGACATAAAAGGAGCCTTACCTGGTAGGCTGCCAGTGATTAGTGGTATTCCGCAGGGTTCGGTATTGGGACCACTTCTATTTATGTTGTGTATCAATGATTTAGATGATGGAATAGATGGATTTGTTGCCAAGTTTGCAGATGATATGAAGATTGGTGGAAGGGCAGAATGTGTTGTGGAAACAGGTAGGCTGCAGAGGACTTAGACAGATTAGAAGAATGGGCAAGAGAGTGGCAAATAAAATACAATGTTGGAAAATGCATGGTCATGTACTTTTGGTAGTAGAAAGAAATGTGCAGGCTATTTTCTAAATAGGGAGAAAATCCAAATAGTTGACTTCGGAGTCGTTGTGTAGAACACCCAAAAAGGTTAACTGGCAAGTAGAGTCAGTGGTGAGGAAAGCAAATGCAATGTTAAGATGTTAAGGTGTCAAGAGGTCTAGAATACAAGAACAGGGTTGTGATGCTGAGTCTTTATAAGGCATTGACTACCTTGAGTATTGCGAACAGCTTTGGGCTCTCTACCTAAGAAAAGATGTGCTGGCATTGAAGAATGTTCAGAGGAGGTTGACAAGGACGATTCTGGGTATGAAAGGGTAATCATACAAGGAACATTTGATAGCTCCATGTCTGTACTCACTGACACTTAGAAGGATCTGGGAGGAATCTCATTGAAACCTTTTGAATATTGAAAGGTTTAGATAGAGTAGATGAGGAAATGATTTTTTCCATGGTGAGGGTGTCTAGGACAAGAGGGCACAGCCTCAGGATAGAGGAGTAACCATTTAAAACAGAGATGTAGAGAAATCCCATGAGCCAGAGGATTGTGAATATGTGGAAGTTATTACCACTGGCTGCTGTTGTGGCCAGGTCATTGGATGCAATTAAGGCCTCATTGGACACGGCATCAAAGGTTACAGGGAGCAGAGCTGAGGAAGGAAATAAAAGATCAGCCATGACTGACTGGCAGAGCAGTTTGGATGGGCCAAATAGCCTAATTCTGTTCCGATGTCTTATGATTTAATACCTGGCCAAGGTCATGGCCCATGTGTCTTGCTTACAGGAGTGCAGACAGACTACCCACCTCTGCAGCTACCAGAGATGGTCGCAATGGTGGCCCAAGGTTTGTCTGTATGGCTGGGGTGGGGGGGGGGGGGGGTGGCAATGATAGTCGCACTTCCATCCTGGTAACTCAGCTACAGGGAGGCAACTTCTCCATCAACCATGTCAGAGTGGTCATTTGGGGCACTTCCTCATGGTAGATATAATGTACATAAGCACTCTTCTTCAGCTCTTCAATGTGCACATCTTGTCCATGTAGAATGAGCACCTAGCCATTTATGAGCAGCTCCCACCACTCCTATCGATGTTCCAGCTGATTGTTCTGGCTGGTGACTCAACTGTGTCATCAATGTGGCTGGATAATCCAGCCGTGCAGAGTTCAGACTGGATAGCACCTCCAGGTTCCTGATGGAAACAATCAAAATAGCAAAGCTGTGTGACTCCTTCAGCATCCCTGCAGGCGGAACACAGCCACAACTCTCCTGGTCATGATCGGACAGCTCAACCTGCCCGCAGATGGATTTCCTTTCCATGTCAGAACCCACCACGGTCAAATCCACCTATGTCCTGCCAGTATTCTCTGACCATTGCCTCCTGCAAGACTTTCATCACTGATAGCAGGACCAGAAGGTAGAAGAACAGGAAAAACTGACTTTAAGCTGCTGACCCCAGAGAACAATAAGGAACTAGAGTGGAAGTATGCAGATTGAAACCCCTCTTGATTCTACTACTCACTGGTGGGAAGCAACCAAGAAGAATATCAGGAGGTTCTTCATCTGCAAAGGTGGTAAGAAAGCAAGGCTGGGTCAGAGGGTTCAGACAAAGTTGCAGCAATGTCTCCTTCTGCAGTGGAGAAGAGTAAATGTGAGGAAGGAGTTACCAGAGGTGAAAGACCAGCAAGTCCAGCTCTTTACCACTGATTCCTCCAAGATCATCTTCCAATCCAGGGTTTGCATAATGAAACAGGATGCAATATACTGGCTTTTCTTCTTTGAAAAGGTTCTCCAGGGAGCCCTGTGAACTACAGTCTTAATGAACAGGATGGCTTAGTATCATCTTCACAGAAGAACATATAGAGGATATGCAGATTTGTCTATGCTAGTCAGTCTGTATGAAAGGCTATAGATAACACAGTCGCACAGAATTTCCTGTCCTCCTTCATGGAGGAGAGCCTAGACCATTCACTGATCCTGGAGGAGTTCAAAGAAAACTCCCAGAAGTGAAGGTTTAACAGTTGAGTTGTACTCAGCTTTGGGACTGGGTGGATCCAGAGTTGCTGGAAGTGTACAGTGCTATATTTCTAACTGGCAGCATGTTAGACTCCATGGGGAAGGGCATCATAACCCTCAACTACATGCAAAAGAGGGAGAGGGATGACTTCAGGAACTGGAAGCCCATTTTGCTGTTGAATGTAGACTATATGATCTGTCCAAGGCCAGTGCCAACATGGTTAGTACATGACAGATGTCCCTCCAAAGTGGGCTTTGGGGAAGGAATCAGGAATTGGATCCAACAGCTCTACATTGACATCTGCAGTGCAGTTCAAATCAATGGGTGGGAAACAGATAGCTTCCCACCCAGTCTGGGGTCCGGCAGGGCTGCCCACTCTCCCCTGTTTTATATGTGTGCTGTATAGAACTCTGCCAACCAGAGATCCAGAGTCCTACAGGAAGTCCAGTTATGATCTATGGAAGGTCATTATGAGTGAAAAGGAAATTCTGTGCAAAGTTAGAGAAACAATTTGACAGCTGTAGCAGGATTTGCATGCCGCTACGTGTGACAAGGCAAAACATAACAACATACAGTAAATGGCAGCGATGCTTCACTCCCTAATGAGCTCAATGGCATTTGAAAGGGAGAATAACATTGTGCCTGTAAGAATCCCCACAGCATCTGGGCAGCCTGTGGTTAATTCATTCATTCGTTCACTTAGAGAAACAGCACAGAGCAGGCCCTTCCAGCTCAACGAACCGTGCTGCCCAGCAGATCAACTATTTAACCCAAGCCTAACCACAGGACGATTTACAATGATCAATTAACCTACTAACTGGTACATCTTTGGACTATGTGAGGAAACCAGAGAACCTGGTGGAAGCCCATGTGATCACAGAGAGCACGTACAAATTCCTGAAAGACGGGAGGCCGAACTGAACTCTGAACTTCGACATCCTGAGCTGAAATAGCGTCACACTAACTGCTACACTAACATAGTGTGATCTCTGTCTTGGCGATTAAAGTCAGAGGATCCTCCAAGAGACTGAAGCTTCACAGTGCATTAGGGCTCAATAGTGTTCCTGGCACGGTACTGGAAACTGCTGCCTGAGCAAGGATCTGAATCACCTGGTGTTTGCCTACCACCACAACAAGTCTGCAGTGAACAGAATCTCACAGGCTCTTCACGCTGCTTTAGAACACCTGGACAACTGCAAGACATGTAATATATCATCTAGCTTCTAATCCTGGACCTCTATATCTCCCTTTGCAACTGGATCCTTGATTTCCTCATTGGGAGACCACAGTCAGTACAAGTCATGATAATATCTCCTCCTTGCTGACTTTGAACACAGGCACACCTCAAGGATGTGAGTTTAGCCACTGCTCAACCCTCATCGCATTCATGTCTATGTGGTAAGCATAGCTCAACACCACTCATAAATTTGCCGATGACACCACGTTTCTTGACAGAGTCTCAGATGGTGATGAGGAGATGGATGAGAAGAAATGAGATGGATCAGCTGTCTGAGTGGTGTTGTCACAGCATCCTTTCATTCAACCTCAGCAAGACCAAGGAACCAACTGTGGACTTCAGGAAGAGGAAGTCAGAAGAACTGATACCAGTTCTCATTGATGAGTCAACAGTGGAAAGGGTGAGCAGCTTTGAGTACTGGGTGTCAACATCTCAGTCTTGGGTCCGATTCATTGATGCAATCATGAAGAAGGTATGCCAGCAGCTCCACTTCATTTGGAGTTTGACCAGATTTGATATGTCGCCAAAGAATCTTGCAGGGCTATAAATTTAGCCAGCTCCATTACATCACAGCTCTCTCCACCATTCAGGTCATTTTCAAGAGGTGATGCCTCAAGAAGGCAGCTTCCATCATTAAAGACCCTCACTATCTGGGACATACCTCTTCTCATTACTACCGTCAGGGAGGAGGCACAGGAGCCTGAAGATCCATACTCGGTGATTCAGAAACTGCTTATTCCCCTCAGTTATCAGGTTTCTGAGAGGTCCATGAACTCATGAACTCTATCTCATTTTCTCTTATCATTTTTACTATTTTTTTTTTCTGTAATTTATAGTAATTTAATGTTTTTGTGTTGTACTGCACCTGCAAAACAGCAAATTGCACACACGACAATGCTATTAAACCTGATTCTGCTCTTGAATCCTCCAACTCCTGCAATGCATGAGCTACGCTGGACATTGCTCAAGATAATTTTTTACATTACCTGTAACAACCTTCCCATTCTAGCCCTAAGTTTACCTTGCAAGGAGAAAAGGTTTGGGACTGGATTAGGTGGCAGGTCCGAATATCAGGAAGGGAACCTGACCTGGGAATGGCATAACAAAGGAGACGGTAGTTTATAAACCTTACTCTTGAAAAAGAAATAGAGATTACATATTCTTTAAAGTTTGTCTCATTTGGAAGAAACAGAAACTAGATCAACAGGTAGAGGTGCATTTGAGGGTGCAACATAGAGGAAATTGTGCAGTTAATTGAAAGATGATTGTTGCTGAAGACATGACCAATAGTAGTATCCTAGAAAGCAGTTTTTCTTTCCCTATCCATCTTTCCCTTACCAACACACTCTTCCAATTTTGGAAACTACAGATGGTTGCACCATGCAGCATTCACTTTCCAGACCAGCTCCTGTAGCGCAGATGGAGACACAGTGCAATGCAAAGAAGAGCAGAGTCACAGGATTCTGGAGTGCCATCTGGTTCTGATGCAGCAATGCAGAGTCTCGGCAGTGCAGGTTCCAACTCCTGGGGTGTGAGGACACATGAGAGTTTTGCTCCAGAGGACATGAATGAGGATTTGATGATGGAGACTACAGAAGTGGGAAGACACACTGAATACTGAATGGATTGTAAAGTAAGCCAGACAATTTGAATTGAATGATAAGGAGTATAAAGTATCAACAATGTAGAGAAGAATTAAAGAATGCAGAGAATTTAGCCCATTCTTTCCAAAGTAGTGCATCAAAAATACTAGGATTTCAGCCCTTTGTTCCTGCTCGGTCACTCAGTAAGATCATGATTGATCTCTTCCAGGTGCTTCCAGTGAGCCTTCTCTACATTGCTGAGATGCAAATTGGGGAACTGCTTTGTCGAGCACCTTCACATGATCCACCACAAAAGGTGGGATCTCCCAATGGCTTTCCATTTCAATTCAACTTCCCATTCCTATTCTGACACATCTGTGAATGGCCTCCTTTACTTCCGTGATGAGGCCATACTTAAGGTTGAGGAGCAACACTTCATATTCCGTTTGGGTGGCCTCCAGCCTGATGATGTAAATATTGATTTCTCCAATTTTAGTAAATCCTTCCCCCTCCATTCTTTTCTTTTCTATTCCCCATTATGGTTACCCTCTCACTTCTTCCCTTCTGCTCACCTGCCCATCATCTCCCTTTGATCTCCCTTTTTTTCTCATGGTTCACTGTCGTCTCCTTATAGATTCCTTCTTCTTTAGCACCAATCACCTCCAAGATACTTACTTCAGACCACCTTCCCCCTCACCTGGTATCACCTGTCACTCCTTTCCCTCCATCACTTTTTTATTCTGGCTTCTGCATCCTTCCTTTCAAGTCCCAATGGAGGGGCCCAGCCTGAAACATCAACAGCGTATTCCCTCCTTAGATGCTGTTCGTCATGCTGAGTTCGTACAGCATTTCTGTACGTTGCTAATAATAATGCAACATCTGATAGGCAAAGATCCAACCTCCATGTCAAGACAGACAGTATCAACCCAACACCTGAATGATGCAGAGGGAAGAGAAATTGCTGTTCTGGAAGGTCAGATTATAACCATGCATATTCAGTTCATATCCAAAATAGCAATGGGTGCAATTCTAACTAGCCGCATTGTCGTCTGATATGGGGAGGGTGGGGGAGGAGAGTGGGTTCTACTGCCCACTATCAAAGGAAGCAGCAGAAAGTTGTAAGTTTAGTCAGCTCCATCATAAGCACTAGACTTTGTAGTATCCAGGATATCTTCAAGGAGTGAGGCCTCAAAAATGTGCGAATATCACTAAGGACCCCCAACACCCCGATCATGCCTTGTTCGCATTAATACTATCAGGAAGGAGGTACAGAAGTGAGAAGGAACACACTTAATGATTCTCCTGATGGAACAGCTTCTTTTCCTCTGCCATCCAATTTCTGAATGGACATAGAACATAGAACATAGATCATAGAACATAGAATAGTACAACATAGTACAGCCCCTTCGGCCCACAATGTTGTGCCGACCCTTAAACCCTGCCTCCCATATATCCCCACAAATTCCTCCATATACCTGTCTAGTAGTCTCTTAAATTTCACTAGTGTATCTGCCTGCACCACTGACTCAGGCAGTGCATTCCACGCACCAACTACTCTCTGTGTAAAAAGCCTTCCTCTAGTATCCTCCTTGAACCTCTCACCCCTTACCTTAAAGCCGTGTCCTCTTGTACTGAGCAGTGGTGCCGTGGGGAAGAGGCACTGGCTGTCCACTCTATCTATTCCTAATAATATCTTGTATACCTCTATCATGTCTCCTCTCATCCTCCTTCTCTCCAAGGAGTAAAGCCCTAGCTCCCTTAATCTCTGATCATAATGCATACTCTCTAAACCAGGCAGCATCCTGGTAAATCTCCTTTGTACCTTTTCCAATGCTTCCACATCCTTCCTATACTGAGACGACCAGAACTTGACACCAGTCCTCTAAGTGTGGCCTAACCAGAGTTTTATAGAGCTGCATCATTACCTCACGACTCTTAAACTCTACCCCTTGACTTATGAAAGCTAACACCCCATAAGCTTTCTTAACTACCCTATCTACTTGTGAGACAGCTTTCAGGGATCTGTGGACATGTACCCCCATATCCCTCTTTTCCTCCACACTCCCAAGTATCCTGCCATTTACTTTATACTCTGTCTTGGAGTTTGTCCTTCCAAAGTGTACCACCTCACACTTCTCCAGGCTGAAATCCATCTGCCACTTCTCAGCCCACTCCTGCATCCTATCAATGTCTCTTTGCAATCTTTGACAACCCTTAACACTATCCACAATACCACCAAACTTTGTGTCATCTGCAAACTTGCCAACCCACCCTTCTACCCCCACACCCAGGTTGTTAATAAAAATCATGAAAAGTAGGGGTCCGAGATCCGATCCTTGTGGGACACCACAAGTCACAACGCTCCAATCTGAATGTACTCCCTCCACCACGACCCTCTGCTTTCCGCAGGCAAGCCAATTCTGAATCCACCTGGCCAAACTTCCCTGGATCCCATGCCTTCTGACTTTCTGAATAAGCCTACAGTGTGGAACCTTATCAAATGTCCTACTAAAATCCATTTAGATCACATCCACTGCACTACCCTGATCTATATGTCTGGTCACCTCCTCAAAGAACACTATCGGGCTTGTTAGACACGATCTGCCCTTCACAAAGCCATGCTTACTATCTCTAATCAGACCATGATTCTATAAATATCCATAGATCCTAACTCTAAGAATCTTTTCCAACAGCTTTCCCATCACAGACATAAGGCTCACTGGTCAATAATTACCCAGACTATCCCTACTACCTTTTTTGAACAAGGGGACAACATTCGCCTCCCTCCAATCCTCCAGTACCATTCCCATGGACAACGAGGACATAAAGATCCTATAAAAACTACCACACTACTTATTTTAAATTTCTATTTTTGCACTAATTACTTAATTTAACTAATATATATACTAACTGTAAATTCACAGTTTAATCTCTTTTATTATGTATTGTAGTGGTCACCAACCTTTTTAAGCCCAAAATCCCCTACCTGGACTTAGTGAAAGGTAAGATTGACTCCAAATCGATTAGTTACACGCTTGCGCACCAGGGCAGAAAAGACCGGAAGTATAACCCCGCAACCTGGAAGTAGAAATAATGTATAAACACCAGGGGTGCACCCTTTTTTGCACCGTGAACTGGTTTAATATTGACAATAATCTTGCGGACCAGACAACGATGATGGGGGAGGGAGTGTGGTGTTAAAAACGACCTAAATACAGCGATACTCAAAGCAGGTTTTTTATGTCCGGTCTATTCCGCAATTTAGTTTTCATGGCTCTCGGCACTTAGCTTCTGTCCCGCTCGCTCATGTTTTCTCCGCTGAAAAATCTCAGCGGGTTTGTCTTTAAGTGCGGGGTGCTTAAAGACTCAGGGTACCGAAGCAGTTTTGAGGGCTTCATTGCTTCATTAGACAGCCTCCCAGCCCGAACTCCAGCTTCCCTCCGCCAGATGCCTTGGCCAGGTGCGGCTGGTTGTGGGTGGGGGTGAGAAGACAAGGTCAGGGCCTGAGGTCCCTGTGCCGGGACTGTGGTGGTCGCAGTCCGGAGAGAGCGACTGACCAAGCAAGGAGTGCGACAGGGTGCGCCCGCCTCCCGAAGGATCTATCAACCGACAAAAGTTTGCTTCAGTAGATCGCAGCGAGGTAGCTGCTCTGCTACTTACGAGACCCTGAGCTCGAATTAGGTCGTCTGCGAATATTTTAGCACCGGGTTCCCATGAACATTTGGTGTGGTAAATGGGTTTAGAGGCAGCGCCCATCTGTCCGCGCTCCAGGCCAGCAGCAATGGCACTTCCCGCCGGCCGCGTGAGGCCAATCAGTGAACCCCCGGTGCGAGGGTATCACTGCGTTTAGGCGACTGATGACCTCGCGTGCGTTCAAGTTCAACAGTGAGTGTGACAGGGAATGAGGAAGGGTACAACTTACTCATACCGTTTCCTCGCAGCCTGGTGGTTGGGGACCACTGAAGTACACTGTGTAGTGTGGGGGAGCTCCACGCATGTGCACTGGGCAGTAAGAACGGAACTAAAACCCCGCAACCCAGAAACAAACTCTCAATAGTATTTGTGTATTTATTTTTCCTTTTTGTTTCAGGATCTACTGTGAAAGTCTCAAAGATCAACCAGTCGATCGCGATTGACTGGTTGGCGACCACTAATGTTTTGCATTGTATTGCTGCGAAGTCAACACATTTCACGACACATGCTGGTGAAATTAAACCTGATTCTGATTCAGATCCAGCTTCTGGTATCATGCCCTAGTTCACCAGAAGAACTGTTCCTAGATAATTAGCATCATGAAACAAAATAGTATTAAGCAAGTATTTATTTCACTATTTAATCCAGCTTCAAATAGTGGAATTGAAACATCAGTGAGAATTGGTGAAGTATTAAATAATTCAGGAGTGGTAAAGTTTGAGAAGGATTCACTTACTCTTTTAAATGACAGGTTAACACCAGAAACTTCAAAGCAAAAGTCAAAAGAAAACAGTTAATGGGGAAGTAAACGTTCATTTGAACATTTGGAGAAAAACAATTCAAACATGATAGAGTTTTTCTGTTGACACCATCCAGTAAATTGTTACATTGGAAATGGAATCTTTGAGTGTGGGTTGATGAACGTGGTATGAAGAGAGATCTTGTGAAAAGAGGAGATAACATGACTTTTAAACTGACTCATTCTAGAAAGAGAAATTTGAAGAGTCTGTTATTGTGTTCCGGAAGTTGTTCCATTGGAGACTGCAGAAGAAAAAGAGCATGAGATTCTACTCAATTGATTCAAAAGAAACACAATGCCAAAGCAACAAGTTTTGTTCAGGTGATTTGGTTAAATCTATAAGTTCATCACTTTCATTTAATCTGCAGAAATCAGGAGTGTGGTTTTGTAAATGCATGGTGTCAAAGTATGACAGTGTAGCTACAGAGATGAATAAATCAGTCTCTTTGTCCTACAGCTCTATTTCCCCATATTGCCTGTGGTTACAATGGCTAGAGTACAGAAATTGTGCTTTCACAGTCTACAGCAGGAATCACAGAGGGCTGAGTTGTACACAGGCAGCTGGGCAGAAGGAGATGGGCTGGCATCCTCCTCTCTCTTCCTCTTCCACACGACACTCTAGCTCTTCAGTTGTTTGCCGTTTAGCCAAGGGCAAGGTCTGTTCTCTCATTATGCTGAGGTTGTTCTGCATGTAGTATTCTGTGTCCATGTACCACAGCCTTGTTCTGCAGAGGTGCACTATATAACTGTGTAGCCTGCAGACTGGACCATTTAACCAGGTTACCAGCAGACAAATGCATGTCACCCTTTGGCTCCACTTTGATTTTTCATAGCACCTCAAATGGCACAACTTAAAGACTTAATGATTGCTATCTTTAATCATGACCCAGGTGTGAGTTTAAGGAGTTGATAAATACTCTGCAGTTTCAGGATTGAACAGGACTGAAAGGAACACTTCCCAAGTGATGTGTATGAAGAAACTTGCAAGCTGTGCACTCTCTCTGCCTTTGGCTCTTTATGCAATGTATTTATGTCTCCTAAACCTTGGCTCAGAGATGTGTCGAAAGTAACTCCAGCAACAGCCTGGGAGAATCCAAGTATATTAAAACTCTCCCTGAAGGCCACTGGTCCTTACGATGATCTGAGGTTCCAACTGAGACAACTTAAAGCAGAAGATTTGAAGGAGGATAATTTTGCCTTAGTGTAAGCATCTCACACACTTTCCCATCTCAAGGCTTCATTATTTGGCGTAACAGCTTAGTAAGGCACTGCAATATCACAGCAAATAGTACTGCTAACTCACAACAGAGTTCAATCCTACTGTCTGATAGTGTTTTTGTAATAATCCTTATGACTGCATGGTTTTCAACCAAGAGTGTCTGTTTTCTCTCACATTCGGAAACCATGTTGGCAGGTAGCTTAACTAGCTAGTGCAGATGGGTGATAGCAAAATGCAGCACACATTTAATGGAACAAATGGTCTCCTGTGTGTTAAGAGAACATGAGATTCCCTTCATTCTATAGAACATCCAATCCTTCAAGTCCATTCTATCTTTGAACGTAATAGATAGGACCTTCCATTGTTTGGAATACCAGCTCTTTGTTGATAGTCAATGGGTGGATTACTATTTACTTGCCTATGGTACTGACCGATTATGATTTTTTTTTATCCTGATAGCTTATTCTCCTTTTATGATCTTGTACTTTTGAATTCCTTCCTCAAATGTTTGTATCTCTAATGTTTTGAAACCAACTACAATTTTGTATCATGGATCATATATTAAGAGCTTTAATTTATCTGTCTCCAGTGCCAACAGTTAATAAAGCTCCAGCTATCAATCAAAAGAACAATGCAGTCAGAATGAAATAACTGATACCAATCTACTATTCTTTACAGATGGAAAATTAGATCTGTCTGCATGAATTTGATATATATTAGTTTCATAGGTATTACATATGTTATACTAAAATATACTGACAAATTTATTAAAAGGCCAAGGATAGAATGTGATTAAATCTATGTGATTAAATATGTGTCACCAATTAAAGACAGAAATAGGAATTTCTGATTTACACAATAACAGAATAACTGTAGTTGCTTCCTGTGATGAAGATTTTACTGAGGATTTGTACACAAAAAAAACATCTGAATGTATACAATGTTAAATCCCTTAAATCCTTAAATCGCATGATATGTGTTTAGATGCTTTCTTATCTGAGATGATCAATTCTCAACACTTGTATGGCAAGTCCAGCATCTGCACAAATGCCCCAATGGTTGAATGGGATTGTGCTGCCTTTATGGCAGTTATTTAGTTTATACTATTTTCGCTTAGTAATTCATTTGTTAGCATTCTAGTTAAAGTTAGGATTGTTTAAGTTGTCTGTGAGATATCGCGGCATGCGATGACGTCACATCTGGTTTCGCCGCGTCCTGTGGGAAAATACCGGTTTGGGAAAAACGGAAAAGTGGGGGTCGAGACGTGTGTGAGCAAGCAGCAGCAACGTTTTCTCTCCATGCACCTGGAACATTGTGAAAGCAACACTGTGAGTTATGAGATAATTGATATGTTGATTTAAAATGTTAACGCCGATCCTGTTAAAAGTAATGACGGTCGATAATGTTTATGTTTTCGTTAGTTAAAGAGTTGCAGATAGTTTGCATTGAAGTGTGTTTAAAGTAGTCAATGGCATAGGTAGATTCTGACTACATGCTGCACTTTAATGTAATGTAGTTGTTGTAGTTTTACTTTTGCAAGTATTTACGATGTAATTGTAATATCAAGAAGGAAACAAACACTCTACAAATCGTATTGTTTTATCAACAGTTTTCACCATACGTCAATGTGGAAGAGTGAACAGTAAACGGTTAATCTTACTGTGATCCTGTCGTTATTGACAAAGTTTTATCTCGGTGTTTAGCTCGTCGCTCCGTTACACGCCGAGCGAGAACACTTCAGGGATTTTCAGCTCCCTGGCCTGCCCAAATGATTAAATTCTTCCTAGTCTCTTTCATCTGAGGAGGGTTATGTGCACTTACCTTTCCTACATGGAAATGGTGGTCAATATGGGTGACATAAGAAAGTATATGAGAAAAAGGAGTAGAAAAGTCTGGCCTTTGGGCTTGCTCTACCATTAGTTGTCATAGAGTCATACACCATGAAAGCAGGCCCTCCAATCCACAGTCCCTGCTTACTCTGTTGCCTGTGACTGTCTCATATGGCAGCATTTGGCCCACTGTCCTCCAACCTCTCCTGTCCATGCACTTTTCCAGATGGATTTTAAATGTTGCTGATGTGCCCACCTCAACACTATTTCTGGCAGCTCATTCCAAATGCACACCAACTGCCCCTAATGTCCCTTTTAAATCTCATCTCTCTGATCTTAAACCTATGCCCTTTGTTTTTGGCACCCCTTCATTGGAAAAAGTGCTTTTAGCCTGTCTATGCAGCACATGATCTTGTATGTACCAATCAATCGCCTAACGTCCTAGAATTTGAAGGTTAGAATGTTTAATAACAATGCAACATGCATATCAACCCATCCAGGCTTAACTCCTTCTCTTTATATCCTGCTGTTAGGGGCAGACTGTGCTGGCATCAGCAACTTTTGATTAGAAAATTGAAAAAAAGTAGATCAAAAATGTTAGCTTTATATAACAGGAGGTGGCGGATGTTTTGATGTTACATGCTTTTGAACCAAATACTCAACATCTGTGATTTGAAGAGTTTCAATAGGTACATTTAATGTCAGAGAATTGTATACAATATACACCCTGAGATTCTTTTGCTTCGCAATCATCTATGAAAACAGAGGAGTGCCCCGAAGAATGAATGACAGTTAAATGTTAGAACCCCAAACCCCCCAATCCCCTTTCCCACATATAAACAGCAGCAAATCAATCCCCCTCCCCCACTAGCAAAATAAAGCATCAGCACCCTCCACCAAATGTGCAACAAGGCATCAATAAAGACACAGACTTGCAGTACCCCAAAGGCTACTCATTCACCCAATAATTCGACATACCACATGCTCGCTCTCTCCCTAATAAGGGAAAATAATATGTCCCTGTTTCACAGCGAGAGGGGAGACATAACAAACAACTTGCAGATTTATGATGATAAAAGTCCGTTGCATTACTTTTTTCAAGCTCTGTGCCCAAAGAACACAGATCTCTGGGCACATGGCCAGCAGCCAGCTCACTGCTTTCGATCTTCTGTCTCCCATGACACACTGATCTCCTGCAGAGGCACCGACCTCACGTCCACCTGCCTCCAGAGCCAGGAAATCCCAAAACTCCAAAGGCACACCAGATTCCTAGGCCGTGTCCTTGGTATAACGAATAGCAGCCAGTTGTGAGGCCGCGAGAGCAGGTCCCATTCCCGCAAAGGACCGAAGTCAGAGCATAGCTCCAGGTCAGGGTCTTCAGAAGAACCCTGAAAGGGATAAGTAGAGATATTAAAGATATAAATAGAGCTGTTTCCAAAGATGCAAGCAAAGCAGTCGCCGTTGGGTGCTATCATCTCCTAAGCTCCACTGATCTTGAAATGACCTCTTAAATAACAATTGAGTTCAACTTGATTGTGAAACTCTAGCCTGTATTTTGCAGTGATCAATGTAACTGCTGGCATATACTGTTGTTGCTCTGTGCAATTCTGAACCTGTAGCTAATCATGAAAATCCTTCAGTGGCTTTAGTGTGCCTTTGCAAGCACTTTCTGTAGCCTTCTCCAGCATGATCATGAAGTTGTTTAAGCTGGTTTTGCACATAATTTCTGCTTAACAAGCTATCTGGCCTTAAAAGAACAAGCTTTATGGCTCTGCTGTAATATTTTAAATAAATACGCAGCATATAATGAACTCCCAAATTGAAATAAAAACTTTTATTCGATACTTCAGCTTTATTTTATGAGCATGCTCTGATCTCTATTACAGCAGCTTGTTTGGGATCCCACCAAGTTGATGCCAGACGGTAGCTGGCAGCAGAATGGCAGAATTTAGCACGAATGAGGTTCGGGCCCCTTCAGGAAGCTGACTCCAGTCTGCTGGGGGCAAGTGCCTTTGTGTCAGTGTTATCATCACATTCTACAACTACATTTGAATCTGATACCATAACGCAAGTCAATTAACTTTGAAGAGCACATACAAGGACAGTGATAAACAAATATTATTGTGTGAAGAATCACTGTTGCATCATTGTGATCTGTAAACTTTGATTTTATGTCACCATGGAAACACTGGTGTTACAGATTCAGCAACAATAAATATATAAGTGAGACAGGGTTTTTTTTATAACAAATAAAACATTTATTAAACACTGAAAAACAAACCCCCAGAAGTAAAGGAAACCACTAACGTAACTAGAAATCAGCTGCTGTGTGGCAGCATAAACAGTTCTTAAAGGAATAAAGCGAAAACAGTTCTTCAAAGTAGTACTGCAAAAGATCAAAGTGCTTACAGTCCATTAAAGGAGAGACTTTTTAGACGATTTAAATTCTCTTTCAGGTCATGTTGTTGTGGTTCCCAGTCAAACTATACTTTTCCTGGAGAATTTACGAAGGTGAAAATGAAACGACTTAAAGGCACTGAGCTTTCCTTGACAAAACTGTACCCAACCCTTTCTGCTATTGTTCACAGGGGTTACCCTGTTGGGACAGCCAACAAATTCCTTCCAAATGAGGATCAAACAAGGTCAAACCTGTTTCACCGTCGAAATCGATTCTCCTCGATCTTTTAACTCCCAAACTCCGATCTTCACTCTCCACTGATTCTCAACTAGCAGTATTATAAAGAAACTGCTGGCAATGACCTTTTAAACTTTAGGCATTAAATAAAACTCCATCTTTCAACCACACTGCGTCATGACATTAAATCATGCAGTGGCTTGAAGTCAACATGGCAAATCCAGCCACGAACTGCCCCTCCTCACAGGGAGGGCCCCTCCATTTATACACTGTAAAAAACAACCTTTCACATGACCTCTACTGGCGGGAAAATTATGTCACTCCACCATCAAAAGACCACTACCTTAAGTCCAGTATAGCTTCAACACCACTGTCACGTGACAAGTACAAGATACCCATGGGTACGTAACACTGGTAGTGACAGAACTTAATGAGTTAGACAATAGACAATAGACAATAGGTGCAGAAGTAGACCATTCGGCCCCTCAAGTCTGCACCGCCATTCTGAGTTCATGGCTGATCATTCACTATCAATACCCAGTCCCTGCCTTGTCCCCATATCCCTTGATTCCCCTATCCATCAGATATCTATCTAACTCCTTCTTGAAAGCATCCAGAGAATTGGCTTCCACCGTCTTCCGAGGCAGTGCATTCCACACCTCCACAACTCTCTGGGAGAAGAAGCTCTTCCTCAACTCTGTTTTAAATAACTGACCTCTTATTCTCAATCCATGCCCTCTGGTACTGGACTCTCCCAACATCGGGAACATATTTCCTGCCTCAATCCTATCAAATCCTTTAATTATCTTAAACGTTTCAATCAGATCCCCTCTCAATCTCCTAAATTCCAGCGTGTACAAGCCCAATCTCTCCAATCTCTCTGCGTAAGACAGCCCTGCCATCCCAGGAATCAACCTAGTGAATCTACGCTGCACTTCCTCAACTGCCAGAATGTCCTTCCTTAAACCTGGAGACCAAAACTGTACACAATATTCCAGGTGTGGTCTCACCAGGGCCCTGTACAAATGCAAAAGGACATCCTTGCTCTTGTATTCAATTCCCTTTGTAACAAAGGCCAACATTCCATTTGCCCTCTTCACTGCCTGTTGCACTTGCTCATTCACCTTCATTGACTGGTGAACTAGGACTCCTAGGTCTCTTTGCATTTCTCCCTTACCTAACTCTAAACCGTTCAGACAATACTCTGCCCTCTTGTTCCTGCTTCCAAAGTGGATAACTTCACATTTATTCACATTGAATGACATCTGCCAAGTATCTGCCCACTCACCCAGCCTATCCAAGTCTCCCTGTATTCTCCTAACGTCCTCTTCGCATGTCACACTGCCACCCAGTTTAGTATCGTCAGCAAACTTGCTGATATAGTTTTCAATGTCCTCATCTAAATCATTGACATAAATCGTAAAGAGCTGTGGTCCCAATACAGAGCCCTGTGGTACCCCACTAGTCACCTCCAGCCAGTCCGAGAAACACCCATTCACTGCTACCCTTTGCCTTCTATCTGCCAACCAGTTTTCTATCCATGTTGAAACCCTGCCCCCAATGCCATGAGCTCTGATTTTACTCACCAATCTCCTATGTGGCACCTTATCGAATGCCTTCTGAAAATCTAGGTATACAACATCCACTGGCTTACCCTCATCTAACATCCTTGTTACACCCTCAAAAAACTCCAACAGATTAGTCAAGCATGATTTGCCCTTGGTAAATCCATGCTGGCTCGGCCTAATCCTATTTCTGCCATCCAGATGTGTCACTATTTCGTCCTTAATAATGGACTCAAGCATCTTCCCCACGACTGACGTTTGGCTAACATAGTTCTCTGTTTTCTTCTTCCCTCCCTTCTTGAAAAGTGGGATAACATTAGCCACTCTCCAATCTTCAGTAACTGATCCTGAATCTAAGGAACATTGGAAAATGATTACCAATGCATCCGCAATTTCCTGAGCCACCTCTTTTAGAACCCTCGGATGCAGACCATCTGGACCCGGGGATTTATTAGCCTTCAGTCCTACCAGTCTACTCATCACAGTTTCTTTCCTAATGTCAATCTGTCTCAATTCCTCTGATATCTTATGACCCTGGCCCATCCATACATCTGGGAGATTGCTTGTGTCCTCCCTGGTGAAGACAGATCTAACGTACGCATTAAATTCTGTTGCCATTTCCCTGTTTCCCATAACAATTTCTCCCAATTCATTCTTCAAGGGGCCAACATTGTTCTTAACTATCTTCTTTCTCTTCACATAGCCAAAAAAGCTTTTGCTATCCCCTTTTATATTCCTGGCTAGACTGAGCTCATACCTGATTTTTTCTCTCCGTATTGCTTTTTTAGTTAAGATAAGCTGTTCCTTAAAACTTTCCCAATCATCTGTATTCCCACTCATCTTAGCCCTGTCATACTTCTTTTTCTTTAATGGTATACAATCTCTAACTTCCTTTGTCAACCACTGTGGCCCCTTCCCCCTCTTTGAATCTTTCCTTCTCATTGGAATGAACTGCTTTTGCATCTTTTGTATTATGCCCAAGAATATCTGCCACTGCTGATCCACTGTCTTTCCTGCCAGGGCATCCGCCCATTTAACTTTGGCCAGCTCTTCCCTCATGGCTCCGTAGTCTCCTTTATTTAATTGCAACACTGACACCTCTGCTTTGAGAGCAAATACAGAATGTTGAGCTTCAGCAATAATTTGCAATTAACACAATGCACTTTTTCATTTGTCATTTTTTAATAATAATAGTTAATATCATTCAGTCTTTCCTTCTTCCTCACACCTTTAATTCTGTTGTCTTCCTAGAAATAAGTTATCTAATCAGGACCATCTAAACAGCTGTCTCTTAGTTACATACCATGAGATTAACTTCAAAAACTGTGTGATCTTTTATTCCTATATTGCTAGTCAGAGACAGGAAAGGCACTCATAGGGTCATAGAGCACTACAGTGCAGAAACAGGCTCTTTGAATCATCCACTCTGTGCTGAACTGTTATTCTGCATTCTGCATCTGAACCATAAATGTTGAAATCAAGCCTGCATCCATGACCTTAGCTGGCAGCTCAATCCACACACTCATCACCCACTGAGTGAAGACATTCTCCATCATGTTCCTCTCAAATATTTCATCTTTCATTGAACACTGCAGCACATCTCTAGTCATAGGCTTCCACTCAGAGGGGCAACCATCTACTACCACTCTCAGGCTTCTTCCTCAAAGCCAATGTCGAATCCAATTTACTTCCTCATCCTGAATGCCGAGTGACTGAATCTTCTTGACAAACTTCCCATGTGGGACCTTGTCTAAGAACTTGCCCAAGTCCATGTAGACATCATCCACTGCCTTCCCTTCATTAACTTTACTGGAAACCTCCTTGTAAGCTCTATAAGATGGATTAGACAAACTCTACCACCTTCAAAGTCATTTTGACCATCACTAATCAGACCTTTTCTATCCAAATACATATATAACTAGTCCCTTAGAATACCTTCCAATCATTTACTAATATTGATTACTGATATCAGGCTCACCAGCCTATAATTTTCCTGCTTATGCTAATACAATGAAACAAAATTAGTTTTCTTTCAGTCCTCTAACACCTCACCTGTGGCTGAAGATGTTTTAAATAGTAGGGTCCCAACAATTTCAGGACTAGCTTCCCACAAGGTCTAGCGGAATTCCTTGTCAAGCCCTGTGGATTTCCCTCAAAACAGCAAGCACTGCTCTGTAATCCATATATAATCCATGAACTCACTTCTGTTTTGCCTTAGTTCTTTAGGCTTTGCGTCTGTCTCCTGATTAAATACGGATGTAAAAAATCCATTTAAGAGCTCCTCCATCTCTTTTGACTCCTGCCTTCTTTAATGATGCCTTGATCCATAACAGGTAATAACCTATAAAACAGAACAAATTGCCCTCTGTGTAGGTAAGCAGTAACAATAATGTGAGAACCACGTCACTGGAGGAAAAAAAACTCTTCATGTTCAATGTACTGCCTGCACTACAGAATGCAAAATTGATTAGCATCTTGATTTCCTTTCAAATGAGCCTAAATTAGTACAGAATTGGATTCTTAGAATTGTTTATTGCAACTCAGGGCTAACAAACCCAATTCAGCCACACATTTGCTCTACAGTCACAAATGAAAAGACTAATTCTAAAACAAAATCAAATGTTTTCAACTCCCATCCTAGAAGTACTTCAGCATTTTCCGCTGTAGAATCCCAAGCATGATGTGCAACCGAAATGGAAGGTTTTCAGAGATGGTGAGGAACAAATCCATCCTAATTGACCACAGTTACTGAAATGCCACTGACTAATCTTATCTCATTGTAACAGGCAACTTTCACCTGAAGCTTGGAACCTCGCAAACCCAGGATGTATCCAGCTCTACCTTCCCATCGGGTAGGGACTTGGAAACACAAAGTGCACTGCAGATGCTGTGGTCAAATCAAGAAGTACAAAAAAGCTGGATGAACTCAGCAGGTCAGGCAGCATCCGTTGAAAGAAGCAGTCAACGTTTCAGGTCGAGACCCTTCGTCAGGACTAAAGAAGGAGGGGGCAGGGGCCCTATAAAGAAGGTGGGGGGAGGGTGGAAAACCAATCAGAGGAAAGATCAAGGGATGGGGGAGGGGAAGCAGGGAGGGGATAGGCAGGAGAGGTGAAGAAGGAATCTAAGGGGAAAGCACTATGGGTAGTAGAAGAAGGCAGAGTGATAGGCAGCTAGAAGAGGAGACAGAGTGAAAGTGGGATGGGGGAAGGGAGAGGGAGGGAATTACTGGAAGTTGGAGAATTCGATGTTCATACCAAGGGGCTGGAGACTACCCAGACAGTAGATGAGGTGTTGCTCCTCCAACCTGAGTTTGGCCTCATCATGGCAGTAGACGAGGCCATGTATGGACATATCCGAATGGGAATGTGAAGGGGAGTTGAAGTAAGTGGCAACCGGGAGATCCTGTCTGTTGTGGCGGGCGGAGCGTGGGTGTTGAATGAAGCTGTCCTCCAAGCTGCGTCGGGTCTCACTGATGTAGAGGAGGCCGCACCGGGAGCACCAGATGAAAAAGATTACCCCAACAGACTCACAAGTGAAGATTTGCCTCACCTGGAAGGACTGTATGGGGCCCTGAATGGTGGTAAGAGATCAAGTGTAGTTACAGGTGTAGCATTTACGCTTGCAGGGGTAAGTGCCAGGTGGGAGATCTGTGGGGAGGGACGTGTGGACCAGGCAGTCATGGAGGGAACGATCCCTGCGAAAAGCAGAGAGGGGTAGAGAGGGAAAGATGTCCTTAGTGGTGGGATCCTGTTGAAGGTGGTGGGAGGATATTATGCTGGATCCGGAGGCTGGTGGGGTGATAGGTGAGGACAAGGGGGACACAGTCCCTGTTGTGGTGACAGGAGGATGGGGTGAGGGCTGAAGTGCGGGAAATGGAGGAGATGCGGGTGAGGGCATCATTGATGACGGCAGAAGGGAAACCATGATTCTTAAAGGAAGAGGACATTTGGGATGTCCTGGAATGGAAAGCCTCATCCTTGGAGCTGATGTGGCGGAGACGGAGAAACTGGGAATAGAATTTTTACATTTGGCATGGTGGGAAGAGGTATAATCAAGGTAGTTATGTGAGTCAGTGGGTACATAGGTGTCAGTGGACAGTCTGTCTCCAGAGATGCAGACCGAGAGATCGAGAAAGGGGAGAGAAGTGTCCGAGATTGACCAAGTGAATTTGTGGGCTGGGTGAAAGTTAGAGGCAAAGTCAATGAAATTGACGAGCTCAGCATGGGTGCAGGAAGCAACACCAATGTAGTCATCAATGTATCGAAGGAAAAGTTGGGGAGCAGTACCAGTATAGATTTGGAGCATAGACTGTTGCACATAACCCACGAAGAGGCAGGCATAGCTGGGGCCCATGTGATTGTCCATAGTTACACCCTTGGTCTGGAGAAAGAGGGAAGAGCTGAAAGAGAAGTTATTAAGTGTGAGTACCAGTTCTGCCAACCTAAAGAATGTGATGGTGTTGTGGAACTGGTGAGGTCTATTGTCCAGAAAGTAGCAGAGGGCATTGAGGCCTTCTGGATGGGGAATTGAATTGTATAAGGATTGGACATCCATTGTGAAAATGAAGCGGTTGGGACCGGGGAACTGGAAGTTATTGAAGAGGTGGAGGGCATGGGATGTATCCCGGATGTAGGTAGGGAGGGACTGAACTATGGGTGACGAAATGGAGTCGAGGTAGGCAGATACAAGTTCAGTGGGGCAGGAGCAGGCCGAAACTATAGGCCTACCAGCACAGTCAGGCTTATGGATCTTGGGGAGGAGGTAAAAACGAGCAATGCGGGTTGTTGGAATTATGAGTTTTTTGGCTGAGGATGGAAGGTCTCCGGAGTTGATAAGGGCAGTGATGGTACGGGAGACAATGGTTTGATGTTTTTTGGTTGGGTCCTGTTCCAGGGGTAAGTAAGAGGAGGTATCAGAGAGCTGCCGTTTGGCCTCAGTGAGGTAGAGGTCCGACCGCCAGACCACTACTTGGATACTGGGATACTGCTCTGTTTGTAGACACCTCTATGCTCAGTTTCCAGTAATTTCTCTTCAATTGTCTTTTGAAACTTCTATCTCTGCTTCAGAGAAGAATAATTATAAATAAAATGCCTCCTGTGGCTGCATAGAATTGCACCATCGTTATTCATCTGAGATGAGGATCATACTTAACCTGATCCAAAGTTTTGACCCTAAACATTGATAGTTCTTCCCCCTCCCCCACTGATGGTGCTTGACCCATTGAGTTCCTTCAGCACCTTTGCTTGTTTTTTTAGATTCTAGCACTTGCAGTCTCTTGTGTCTCCCTATTAACTTGATTCTACCTTTAATGATGAAATTGATTTCCATTTCTTATTCAACTGATATCTTCCATTTTACTTGAGGGGAATGCCTCAGCACTTCCTGGTTATCCTCCTGGATGATCATCTCCACTGCAGTAGTCTCGAAGATCATTGCTAATAAAACACTCTAGTTTTCTTGGCTGTGTAAGCCTAGGAAAGACAGCCTCTGGCCCCACCAAACTTGTGAGACTGAGGCATGCTTGATCCTACCGTAAACCTTGGTCTGTGTGGATGCTGTGTCATTTGCTACCCTGTTCCAAGTTAATGCCACAAAATAACAGACAATACACTGCATACAATTATAGGACTTATATCTATGAATTTTAACCAAAGGGTTAGTAATGAATAATAAAGAGAAAAGGACCCATTCTAATTAAAGAGTCGAATGTACACAAGTTGGAGCTCATCTTGAACTTCTCCGTCACTCACACGCTGGGCCCTTGGTCAATGTGAAAGCACACGCCTCCTTCCGAATCCATCACAATCCATCTCAACCACTCAGGTCTCCCACCTGATCATGTGTTACGACTGGTTCTCCCCAGTGCCTTCGCTCTTCAACTCCTCTCAAACAAAAAAAGCCTCAGGTCCAACCTTATTGCCCCTCACCAAGAAAACCTCCCACTAATCGGATGGCACACGTCCCACACCATCCCTTATCTTCAACAATAATCCAAACAGGCTGAAAGCAGAACAAACAGCTCTTACAGAGCTGCTAAATGACATATCTTCAGCATAACAGTAAAGATGTAAACCAGGGCATTACACTAAAAATCATCGTCTGGATTCTGTTGTAGCAATCTTGCCAAACAATTAAGCCACGGAGTTCAAAAGCTTAAAGAGTCAGTCATAGTTAAGCATTACCATCTTAAGAGGTTCAGACATTAAATTAACAAGCTGTGGATTGCTCACAGAACTACTGAAATTATTCTAAGAAACAGCCCTGTCTCTGACTACAGTTGTATAGTTACTCAACACTTTATATTTCGATTTCGGGTCCAGATTTACCTCATTGGGGGTTGAACCAAGAAGCACAATGGAACGATTCTGCCAATTTAACAGATATCTCTTTCATAAAATATTTAAAAAATAACAGTAGGGAATTGTATTAAGTTAATATCAGGTTCATTCCTTTTTCAAGCAACGGCTTTATCAAAGGTGTTGGCGATTCAATCTTATTATGCACACAATCACTAATCTGAATTTCCATTTCACACTTCTGATAATTTGAACAATGACATACAGAGTTTCTTTAAACCGTATCTTTGAGTTTGTATTATGCTAGTTTATGTTAGTATATCGTTACATATTTAAGGATGTTGGTGGTCACTGAATAAAATAATGATCCAGATTGTAAGGTAGGCAGTAATCTCTTCTGGCCCCTTAATTAGGCTTTTACTCATACCTTCAACTCAATTACAAAAAAAATTACAAATTGCTAGAAACACAAGCTGATAATGGTGTGGGGAAAGGAAATGGGCAACTAGAAATTTAGAGGCCAATGGAGTTAAAGTTTGTCTTGTTAATGGAAGATTGACAGAGTAACACTTCATCACAGTCAGCATTCTATTGAATCTCCTCTCCACCCTCTCAGCTCTGTACTAATTATTGTAAATCATCAGCAGTATTGAATATTGAAACTTTTTTCAAATGTTTTTCAAACAGCAAAGTCCGATTTAAAGGAACCACAGAATTGTTGACCGGCTACCTATCCACAATGAGAATGATGGAGATAGTGCAAGAGAAATAAAAATTGCATTAAGAAAAATATGCCATATAAGTTGCAAAAAACAAAAGATAAAAATACCTCCAATGATAAGTTGCTTCCTTCAGGAATTAGAGCTTTACTGTTTCAATTTCTCCACTTATAGGCATCAGTGACTGAGCGGCATTGCGGAGATGAATTATCCTTAAATGTATGGACATTTTTTTCTGTTCCAAATTTGCAGAGATATTTGAGATGTGTTGTTATCTTCACAAGGATATTGTGGTGCAGCACAAATCTCCAGCAATTTCTACAGATTTGAAGATCATGTGGTATTTCTTCATTGCCGTGATTTACTGGGCAGTTTATATATTAATAATGGCATGTGCATGAAGCTTGCTGTTATTTTGTCAGGAAAATCATGGCCATTATATCTCTGGATCACATTTAAGATAACTGTGTCACAAGATATCTTCTCAAAGTGGGAGTTCTGAATGGCTGAGTACCTAATAATCACTTTGCTTGCTAAATTTACTTTGAGTTTTATTTAATTGGTGATATGTCCCCAGTGACTCTGTCAAGTGATTTTGTACTCTCAAGTCAACAAGGCTTCTAATCACAGCATGATGCTCCATACATTATCGGAATGCAAAACTCTTTGTTAGCAAGATAAAGGTTTAAAGGTGAAATGTTAAAAGAATAAAGATATTAGTGGCCCTTGACATAAGTTAAGGACACCTTGTAATAAATCAGAGATGGCAAAACAATCGTTTGAAATAATTTATTTCATGATTGTCACCATATTAAAATTGGTTAATTTCAGTCTCTAAAAACCCTTCTGTGACAAAAATTCAGGCCCTGGATGCCTGATGTGCTTCTCCTTTCTGTGACACTGAATTGTGCTTGGCAAATTTCCAGTAAATAGCTAATACAATTTACACAAAATTTAGATCCATAGCATGGTATTGTGCGACATGTGAAGTACCTCTTTATTTTCCAAAACAGAAGCCAATTTACTTGGGCATATATTTTTGGATGTGTTGTGAATGCACATTGGTAAGATTGTAAATGTCTCCACAGTTGACATTCACAAGAAATGTACAAGATATAAACTGGTTGCAGTGTAGATTAGAAACATAGAAGCATAGAAAACCTACAGCACAATACCGGCCCTTCGGCCCACAACGTTGTGCTGAACATGTCCCTACCTTAGAAATGACTAGGCTTACCCATAACCCTCTATTTTTCTAAGCTCCATGTACTTATCCAAAAGTCTCTTAAAAGACCCTATTGCCTCCAGCTGCACCACAGTTGGCAGCTGCCCATTCCACGCACTCACCACTCACTGCCATTTTAGAGATCATTCAGCTTTTACAGAGGGTTGTTTACATCAGACTCCAAATTCTGCTTATTATCATTGATTTATATGATATGTAACTTGTTGTTTTACAGCAACTGTAAACAGCAAATACATAAAAAATACTATAAATTACTGAAGTGAATAAGTAGTGTATATACAAAAGAATAACAAGTTTGTGTTCAAGGGTTCATGGACCATTCAGAAGTCAGATGGCAGAGGGGAAGATGCTGTTCCTAAATCATTGAGTATGGATCTTGAGGGTCCTTTACCTCTTCCTTCCTGATGGTAAGGATCCTAACTTATGGACGCCATTTTCTTGGGTATGTGCTTGATCATGAGGAGGGTTGTGCCTGTGATGGAGCTGGCTGAGTGTATAACCCTCTGCAGCCTCTCACAATGCTGTGCATTGGAGCCTCCACACTGGGCTGCATTGCAACTAGTCAGAACGCTCTCCACCGTAGAGCTGTGCTAAAAAGTTTGTGAACCCAGTAGAATTTTCTCTGTTTGTGCAAAAATATGATCTAAAATGTGATCAGATCTTTATGTATGTCCTAAAAGTAGGTAAAGAGAACCCATTTAAATGACACAAGAACATTGTACTTGTTCATTTATTTTTTGAGAAAAATGATCCATGTACTTGTTGAAAAAAGCATGTATATCTTTTCTTTCATTAACTGGTGCGACCCCTTGTACAGCAATAATTTCAACCAAACATTTCCATTAACTGTTGATCACTTCTGCACATCGGCTTGGAGGAATTTTAGGTCATTCCTCTTTTAAAAAACTGCTTCAACTCCAGGATATTGGTGGGCTTCTTTGCATGAATTGCTTGCTTCAGGTCATTTCACAACATTTCTATAGGATTAAGGTCAGGACTCTGAGTCGGCCATTCCAAGACACAAATTTTCTTCTTTTTAAACCATTCTATTGTTGATTTAGTCTTGTCTTTCAGATGATTTTCTTGTTGCATTATCCAACTTCTATTAAGTTTCAGGTGATACACTGCTACCCTGACATTCTCCTGTAAAATATCTTGATACAAAATTGAATTCATTGTTCTTGCAAAGACTGCAAGCTGTCCAGACCCTGAGGCAGAAAATCAGCCCCAAACTATGATGCTCCTTCCACCATGCTTCACAGTTGGGATGAGGTTTTAGTGTTGGTCTGCAGTGGGTTTTATCCTCCAAGCATAACAATGTGCATTTCTGCTAAAAAGTTCAACTTCTGTTTCATCTGTCCACAGAACGTTGTCCAAGAAGCATTGTAGAACATCCAGGTGGTCTTTTGCAAACTTGAGACGTGAAGCAAGGTCCTCTGAAAGTTGCTTTGAACCTAACTTCAGCTGCTGTCTACACGGGGTTTGCAAGTTTACCCATAACTGTGTGAGTGCTCTGCCTTGCACCAAATCCCAAAATTATCCATATCAATTCCTTTATTGGCAATTGTAAATTCCCCTTAATGTAATTGAATGGTAAAAATTGAGGGAGGTGATAGGAAGGCGGACAAATAAATTGAGCAGGCCATGAATGAAAACATGAGGAAATCTGCAGATGCTAGAAATTCAAGCAACACACACATAATGCTGGTGGAACGCAGCAGGCCAGGCAGCATCTATAGGGAGAAGCACTGTCGAGGTTTTGGGCCAAGACCCTTCGTCAGGACTAACTAAAATAAAAGATAGTAAGAGATTTGAAAGTAGGAGGGGGAGGGGGAATCCAAAATGATAGGAAAAGACTGGAGGCATGGGGGTGAAGCTAAGAGCTGGAGAGGTGATTAGCAAAAGGGATGAAGAGCTGGAGAAGGGAAAGGATAATGGGACGGGAGGCCTAGGGAGAAAGAACAGGGGAGGGGAGCACCAGAGGGAGATGGAGAACAGGCAAAGAGTGATGGGCAGAGATAGAGAAAAAAGGGGGGAAATAAATAAATCAGGGATGGGGTAAGAAGGGGAGGAGGAGCATTAATGGAAGTTAGTGGTCAATGTTCAAGCCATCAGATTGGAGGCTTACTAAATGGTATTTAAGGTGCAGTATGAATGATGCAGTATTCTGTTGCACCATTGTTGGGTTTTGATAGTAAGAACAGGTGAGTGGCTGGTGACCCACTGCCTGATTCAGACCAGCAGTGAGGTACAGGAATCAGAGGAGACTGAGGAGATAAGTGTCTCGGAGCCACAATCATACTCAGGACTGAAGGGGTAGATTGTGATGCCAGAGTTAAAAAGTAGAGTATTACTTTTACACGGTTCCCTGTTCAATAGTAAGTTATGATCTGAGAACGAACAACAATGGTCACTCATGATATAACTTCACCTGAATTTCCCATGCAATGCTCTAAAAAGAGTGCTGAAGAGGGAATGTGTGACTGATTTTGAAGTCATTTCAGTGGTGCAAAGATGTCTTACTCTAGAAGGTGATTGTTTCCTCTGCATGAATCACAATGAAAGAAAATTCACAAATACGGAGCTGAGTCAATTTACCGGAAGAAATAATGAGGAGGAGAAGGGTATGTGACGTGTTAATTCATGCCACACTGGATAATACAGGTCTATCAAATAGAACAACATGTTCAGAAGTTATACAAAGTGATTGCATAGAGTGTTAATATCAATGCCACAATTTAGTGGGCTAGCATGTAAAATAAGACAAATGCAGTGATTTTGCAGATCACTCTGTCTGCAATTTTTAGGTATGGCCTTAAACATAAAAACATAGAAAATAGGTGCAGGAGTAGGCCATTCGGCCCTTCGAGCCTGCACTGCCATTCAGTATGATCATGGCTGATCATCCAAATCAGAACCCTGTACCTGCTTTTTCTCCAAACCCCCTGATCCCTTTAGCCACAAGGGCCATATCTAACTTCCTCTTAAGTATAGCCAATGAACCGGCCTCAACTGTTTCCTGTGGCAGAGAATTCCACAGATTCACCACTCTCTGTGTGAAGAAGTTTTTCCTCATCTCAGTCCTAAAAGGCTTCCCCTTTATCCTTAAACTTTGACCCCTCATTCTGGACTTCCCCAACATCAGAAACAATCTTCCTGCATCTAGCCTGTCCAATCCCTTCAGAATTTTATACGTTTCAATAAGATCCCCCCTCAATCTTCTAAATTCCAGTGAGTGTAAGCCCAGTCGATCCAGTCTTTCTTCATATGAAAGTCCTGCCATCCCAGGAATCAATCTGGTGAACCTTCTCTGTACTCCCTCTATGGCAAGAATGTCTTTCCTCAGATAGGGGACCAAAACTGCACACAATACTCTAAGTGCAGTCTCACCAAGGCCTTCTACAACTGCAGTAGAACCTCCCTGCTCCTGTACTCAAATCCTTTTGCTATGAATGCCAACATACCATTTGCCTTTTTGACCGCCTGCTGTACCTGCATGCCCACCTTCAATGACTGGTGTACAATGACACCCTGGTCTCGTTGCACCTCCCCTTTTCCTAATTGGCCACCGTTCAGATAATAATCTGTTTTCCTGTTCTTGCAACCAAAGTGGATAACCTCACATTTATCCACATTAAATTGAATCTGCCATTAATTTGCCCACTCACCTAACCTATCCACATCACCCTGCATCCTCTTAGCGTCGTCCTCACAGCTTACAGCGCCGCCCAGCTTCATGTCATCCACAAACTTGGAGATGCTGCATTTAATTCCCTCGTCTAAATCATTAATATATATTGTAAACAACTGGGGTCCCAGCACTGAGCCTTGCGATACCCCACTAGTCACTGCCTGCTATTCTGAAAAGGTCCCGTTTACTCCCACACTTTGCTTCCTGTCTGCCAACCAATTCTCTATGCACATCAATACCATACCCCCAATACTGTGTGCTGTAAGTTTGCACACTAATCTCCTGTGTGGGACCTTGTCAAAAGCCTTTTGAAAATCTAAATATACCACATCCACTGGCTCTCCCCTAACCACTCTACTAGTTACATCTTCAAAAAATTCTATAAGATTCGTCAGACATGATTTTCCTTTCACAAATCCATGCTGACTTTGTTCGATGATTTCACCGCTTTCCAAAGGTGCTGTTATCACAACTTTGATAACCGACTCTAGCATTTTCCCCACCACTGATGTCAGACTAACCAGTCTATAATTCCCCAGTTTTTCTCTCCCTCTTTTTTTAAAAAGTGGGGTTACATTAGCCACCCTCCAATCCTCAGGAACTAATCCAGAATCTAAGGTGTTTTTAAAAATGATCACTAATGCATCCACTATTTCTTGGGCTACTTCCTTAAGCACTCTGGGATGCAGACTATCTGGCCCTGGAGATTTATCTGCCTTTAATCCCTTCAATTTACCTAACACCACTTCCCTACTAACATGTATTTCCCTTGTTATGATCCCAGACCCCTCCTTTGTGAGAATCGCAAGAGCAACCGTCGAAGAGGGGGGGGTCAGTTGACCCAGTGGGAGAGAGAGAGAGAGAGAGAGAGAGAGAGAGAGAGAAATGTGCCAAATTGCACGTCCCACCCGGGATGCAGAATAAGACGACAGTGACTATTGTCTCATGGAGACCACGTGAAAAGCCCTCGGGCAAGGTGGGCTGGTTGAGAGAGAGATTGCATCATCCCAACCTGATTGACACCTGCGACCCCGTGAGGAAGTATAAAGGAGAGTCTCAGGGGGACAGCCCCCTCAGACGCACCAAGAAGACACGAGAGAGTGTTCCCGCAGCAGCGGGAAGCCATTCTGAAGGAAGCCACGTGCGTTAGATTCCGGGATTGGAATCTGTGGCTGAAACCGCTTTTAACTAACATTGGGGAGAGGAAACCAACACTCCCCCGATTTCACGGAAGATTCATCAAGACTCGGCAAGTTCTTTCTCTTCTCCCCCCAATCTCTCTCTCTCGGTCGCCCCATGTGAAACCCAGCGATTTTCAAAGGGCTGAGGCCTGCAAACTTCTGAGTGACTTTTATATTTCCAACGGATGATCTATTAACCCCGAGACAACCGTAGAGCTCACTTCTTAATGATGATTATTACTATACCTGTGCTTTAGATTGAGTGTTGACGATGTGCACTATCTGAATGTATGTATTAACCTTACTTTTGTGTCCCTTTATAAATAAAAACGTTTGAAAATAGTGACATCAGACTTCAACGGACCTCTCTGTCTTTGCTGGTAAGTTATCCAGTTACGGGATTTTGTAACACCCTGAATTCCTCCATCTCACTAGACCCTCAGTCCCCTACTATTTCCAGAAGATTATTTACATCCTCCTTAGTGAAGACAGAACAAAAGTAGTTATTCAATTGGTCTGCCATGTCCTTGTTCCCTATGATCAATTCACCTGTTTCTGACTGTAAGGGACCTACATTTGTCTTGACCAATTTTTTTCTTTTCACGTATCTATAAAAGCTTTTACAGTCAGTTTTTATGTTCCCTGCCAGCTTTCTCTCATAATCTTTTTTCCCTTTCCTAATTAAGCCCTTTGTCCTCCTCTGCTGGTCTCTGAATTTCTCCCAGTCCTCAGGTGTGCTGCTTTTTCTGGCTAATTTATATGTTTCTTCTTTGGACTTGATACTATCCCTAATTTCCCTTGTCAGCCATGGGTGCACTACCTTCCCTGGTTTATTCTTTTGCCACACTGGCATGAACAATTGTTGTAGTTCATCCATGCGATCTTTAAATGCTTACCATTGCATATCCACCTTCAACCCTTTAAGTATCATTTGCCAGTCTATCTTAGCTAATTCACATCTCATACCTTCAAAGTTACCCTTCTTTAAGTTCAGAACCTTTGTTTCTGAATTAACTATGTCACTCTCCATCTTAATGAAGAATTCCACCATATTATGGTCACTCTTACCCAACGGACCTCGCACGACTAGATTCCTAACTAACCCTTCCTCATTGCTCAATACTCGATCTAGAATGGCCTGCTCTCTAGTTGGTTCCTCGACATGTTGGTTCAGAAAACCATCCCGCATACATTCCAAGAAATCCTCTTCCTCAGCACCCTTACCAATTTGGTTCACCCAATCTATATGTAGATTGAATTCACCCATTATAACTACTGTTCCTTTATTGCACACATTTCTAATTTCCTGTTTAATGCCATCCCCAACCTCGCTACTACTGTTAGGTGGCCCGTACACAACTCCCACCAGCGTTTTCTGCCCCTTAGTTTTATGCAACTCTACCCATATCGATTCCACATTCTCCAGGCTAATGTCCTTCCTTTCTATTGCGTGTAACCCCCTGGGTCGCTTCAGGCTCGCTCAGCTCGTTCTCGTCTTCGGCCCTGCCAAACTGGGTAATCAGCTGGTGTGGACGCTGTGTGATGTCCCCGTCTCACCCAAAAACAGACAGTACACCATATGCGATTAAATGAGTACAATTTATACAGGTTACTATAAATAATTGATTAATAATGATACGGTATATATGAAGAAAAAATAAAGAAAAGGCGCCAAACTTATCAAAGTCCAAACCACTTCGTGCACAACCGTTGGAGCTCAATTACTGAAGTCTTCTGGCCACCATTCGATCCCCTCTGAACTCCTCGACTCGCAGCTCAGGACCATCCGAAGTGGTCAACCAAGCACATCTAGCTTCATCTCCTCTCCTCGGAATACCTCCTGGCCTCTGACCCCCGCTTGGGGTCCGTTCCTCACCCAGCTTACAGCATTACGTCCTCTCTCTCAACCCCTCACGCCGATCTCCCCAAAAGCCCGTCAACAATAGCTTACAGACTCAGAAGAAAGAACAACATTAATCCTAATTGGTTTACAAAGGAACACAATTCTCGTTATCAGTAAATTTTAACCCAAACAAGCTTCCAGCACTCTCTCGCAACAACGAAGCATTCCTGCTTTTAACAAAACAAAGAAGCCATTTTGATTACATACACAGTAACAAAGAAAAAAGAAGAAACCCCCTTTACATGTGTTAATCTCCTCTCTAACCAGCAATGCTACCCCACCTCCTTTTCTTTCCTGTCTATCCCTCCCGAATATTGAATATCCCTGGTTGCTGAGCTCCCATTCTTGGTCTACATGGAGCCATGTCTCTGTCCAATTCATCCGCCTTGTTACGAATGCTCCTCGCATTGACACACAAAGCCTTCAGGCTTGTTTTACAACACTCTTAGCCCTTATACAATTATGTTGAAAAGTGACCCTTTTTGTTTTCTTTTGCTGTTGCAACTCATGTAGGTGGACAAAAGAAAAGGCTGAGGATGATTGGAGTGATTACCCTGGTCTTCTGGCTGAAATACACTCAGTGGCCACTTTATTAGGTACACCTGTTCATTAATACAAATATTTAATCATCCAATCATGTGGCAGCAACTCAGTGAATAAAAGCTTGCAGACATGGTCAAGAGTTTTGGTTGTTGTTCAAACCAAACAACCAAAATGGGGAAGAAATGTGATCTAAGAGAATTTGTCTGTGGAGTCATTGATTGCTGGTGTCAGATGTGGTGGTTTGAATATCTCAGAAAATTCTGATCTCCTGAGATTTTCACACACAACATTCTCAAGAGGTAACAGAGAATGGTGCAGAAAAAACCCAAAAATCGTCCAGTGGGTGGCAGTTCTGTGGGTGAAAATGCCTTATTCATGAGATAGGTCAAAGGAGAATGGCCAGACTGGTTCAAGCTGACAGGAAGGCGATAGTAACTGAAATAACCATGCATTACAACAGTGGTGTGCAGAAGAGCGTCTCTGAATGCACAGCATGTCGAACCTTGAAGTAAATAAGCTACTGCAGCAGAAAATCATGAACATACACTCAGTGGCCACTTCATTAGGTGGAGGAGGTACCTAGTACAGTGACTACTGAATGTATAATTCTTTATGTTCCTGCTGCTATCTGACTTTATCATGTTTTCTAAGGTTTAGAATATAACTTTCTCTGATTTTTAAGGACACTTCACCCTAGTTTCTTTCAAGTGAATCTTGCCTTTACCACAATGTGTCTGTTGTGAGACATGAATCTAATTGCAGACTAATCAATAGTTGCAGTAGTTATCCAGCAGGCTCTTTGCAGGGCTTTGATCTCCTAGTATTCTGTATCTATTATCAATATACATATTTATGACTGCACCAGATTAACTTCCACTTTTTTTCTTTTTTTCTGCATGAATGAGTACCTATATCAACTTTTCTTTTCACTAATCATTTTAAAGATTCAGGATTATTCTTTCTGCTGTCACTTTTGCTCCATTGGTCATGGTTTGCCTCAAAATCTACATGGCTATTTCTAAACACATTGCTAATGGAATATACCTAATTGGAGAAGCTATTGGATAAAAGGTCAGGCAAAACCCCTGGCACTCCTATAAGTAGACAGAAAGGATTTCAGATCTTTTATTTTTTTCAGAAGATTACTTCTGTTATCCTGAATTTAACATCATCAATGAAAGCAGACAATTAGAAGCCACAGTTTAATGAGACAAACCTATATTCATGTGCATGGATCATATTGCAAACAAGTTCTGGTAAAATGGCGGCATGCTGGCACGCAGCGGCCTCTGAGTCCAAACCAAGCTGCATTGTTCATCCTTTATGTTTTTTTAATGATTGCAAGACACTAATGGATATTAGGAACATCAAAGTACTTCAGATCTACCTTTCCAGTGAGTTGTGAATAGCATTGGAACTGGATGTGTTGCCCACCATGTTGCATGCAACCTGCTTCAGTCACCCAGGGAATGTGCAATTCAACAAATGGTGGAAGTGATTGACTTGAACAAACGACTTTCTTGTGATCACCAGTCTCTGGTGGACAATATTATGAATCTGATTCACTGATTCATTGGGGAGACCTATGGTGTTGAAGCTGTGTTGCTTTGTTGTGACATGGAGAAGGCCCTTATGTTTTGTAGTTGTCAGTGAAGGAGACGCCAGACCTGGCTGTGTGGCTCTAGATTCTATCTGGGTTGGAAGCTGGCCCCACCGATCAGTGCTGCCCTCCACTGTTCCCTCCTGGGAAGACAAGCTGGACTGAGTTTGTCTGTGGCTGTAGTTATGTGAAATGAGGAAATGTTGCTGCTTGTACTTGCAGAAACATGGCTCAGGCCAACATCCATCCACCATCAATCTACACGCCATGACACTCAGGAACTTGGGCTATATTATTATTACTTTTATATATTTTTGTTACTGCTTTTCTGTGCTATCATAATTATATATGCCATATGCTGCCTGTGACTATAGGTACTGTGTTTTGCCCCTTGGCCCCAGAGGCACATTCTCTCATTTGGCTGTATTCCTGTGAATGATAATTAAACTGGAACTTGAACTTCATAAAAGTATAAGTGAATAAATACCATAATTTAGGAGGTAGTGAACAAATTGTTTTGTCGAATTCCCATGTTACTGTTTTACAAATGAGGAAAACTAGTAAGTACTTGGGTGTTCTATGCTTGTGAACAAGATTAGAGTAATGTAAATCTTTATTTTTCTTTCATTTAAGACCTTTTCATTTCTCTCATCAGTTGCCCATGTAATCAAAGTAAATTAGCTCATATCTGACAACACACACAAAATGCTGGTAGAACACAGCAGGCCAGGCAGCATCTATAAGGAGAAGAACTGTTGATGTTTCAAGCCGAGATCTCCTTATAGAAGCTGCCTGGCCTGCTGTGTTCCACCAGCATTTTGTGTGCCGTGCTTGAATTTCCAGCATCTGCAGATTTCCTCGTGTTTGTTCATATCTGGCTGCTTTTGGGTACAATCTCTACCTCAGTGTTTTTTGATGAAAACCCATAGATCCTATGATACTTTCCCATTATTATAGAACATAGAATAGTACAGCACATTACTGTGGAAGGAATAAATAACTGCTTGTTTATGCATTAAAATAATAGGCTACTGGCAGAGGAAGATCTCCTGGGAACTTAGCTCATTATTTATCCAATCAACTAAAATCTTAAGAAGGTGTTATACAGGCACCTGGCATTTGCTCCTAAAACTTGCAGGTATCATATCCCTATCATGGGCCATACTTGCAATTTCAGACTGTGCACAATGCTGGCACTTCAGTTGTTTACTGGTAATAGTGTGCAGTCCTAAAGATCTTTTGGAGGTAAAGTGTTGGCATATTAGTTTATGTTATAGTTTTCCTAGGGATAAGCCAGACTAAATCTATAGATAACAACACATACAAAATGCTGGTGGAACACAGCAGGCCAGGCAGCATCTATAGGAGAAGCACTGTCAATGTTTCGGGCCAAGACTGTGTTCCTCCTATAGATGCTGCCTGGCCTGCTGTGATCCACCAGCATTTTGTGTGTGTTGTTGTTTGAATTTCCAGCATCTGCAGATTTCCTCGTGTTAAATCTTTAGATGTTTTTTCCAGCCTTTCCTACCATCCTCACAGCTTATCTTTTCCAGCTATACATTAGCCCCTAAACCGATCTTATTCATTAGCCAATAAACATCCTACAACTGGAACCGCCGAGCTTGCAGAGCAACACATATATATCTGGGACTTATAAAGGAGATTAGCGGGTAAAAATATTGCAAACTTCCTAGCCTCTTATTGGGTACAAAAAGTGACTGTTGGGTGTTAAATAAAATGTTCATGTTCATCATGGCAAACAATCAATGTGTCCATTACTTTTAATTGATTTCACCTTTCTTTATATTCTTCTGGAACTACTGAATGTTGTTAAATGTGCTTTTCATAAATCATGATTGAATATTGTTAGTTTGGTGAGTTTAATCAAATATTAAGTTAAATTTATTTTCATGCTATGAATTCTCAAAGCTAATTCATATCTGATGTTTGGATTACTTTTTCAGATATTTCTCTGTTTTTATTTAAGAAAGTTATGAGGAAACCCTGTTGTACTCAGTATAGCCAATGATCCCGAAGCCTCTCTGGATTCCCTTGGCATGTTGTCTTGGCCATTCACAGTGAAGAAAGCACCTTCACAACTTGACACTTTGAGTGACAGCATACGTACTTAAAATTGTGAAACCTGCTGTGATTGTGATCAAAGTCACCGGAGAAACACTGAAGGCTGGTGATATAGAAGTCTTTATTCAGCACAACATGCAGGCATCATTCTGGAGACACTCTTGTAAGAGGCTCGCCAACCCCAATATCATATCACATTTATATATGTTAAAGAACAAAGGTAACAACAGGACAATTTCTATAGTTACAATGCTTTCATAATGCTTCCTTTGAGGTGCGCATAATTTCCAAACACCTAGGGCTTCACAGCAACACACCAAAATGAGAGTTTTTCACGCCTGTCTCTGAGTTGCATTCATGCATATGCAGACATCTCAGGTGAACAGATGTTTCCTGGTTTACTATCAGCCCTAGACTGCAGCTCCAGGACCAGTTTTGTTCTAAGCAATATTTTTAATCTAATCTCCATTCCACATTCAGATCTCAAGACTAGTCACTGCTAAAATTAATATTTGCTATATTCCGTAACTCCAGAATATACCCTAACAAAACCAAAAGCAGAAATTAATTCATTATTTCAGTTTTTGCTTCATCTTCTAAAATGTCTGTTTTTTTTTGTAAGCTCCATGTGGTTGTACCTTTAAATAATTAGCCTGATATGTTGTACTTGTAACTGTCTATAGTATTGAAATTATGTCTGAAGGTAAATAAAACAAGTTGTCACTGTCATGTTCAGTGCTGTCAATCAGAGTGGATTTTGTAAGCAGCTCCCTTTAGGTGAAATCTTTAGAAAACTTCTGAGGGAAAAAGAGCCTCAAAAAGCTCCTCACCATGTGCCAAATTTTGTCTTCAAATCCACAATTACATGTGAACATGTACACATTGCACTCAATATTGCTTCTGATGACTGTTACCACAGTCACTTCTTATCATTGTTTGGGGAATCATGTCAGGTTGCTAACTGAATCACAAGTAACCTTGAAGAGGGGAAAGAAGCCTTTCAGTTGCTTTAATGTGTGCTAGAATCCGTTATCAGTTAGACCCCCTAAATTCCCGAGAACTATAGTTCTTAATTATTTTACAAGTGAGCAATGTTTGCTAAATGTCAGATAATTTGTAGTTCAAAGTCCCATCTCAATCATTTTGGGACCCTTTATGGCATATAAAGTATCAAGGGAAAATTATTTGCTTTTTCACCATATTTGCTTTCCTCATACTTTTCAGGAATTTGTAATTTTTCTATGTATAGTTTTAGTTCCAATTTGCACTTTACTAAGAATGTTCTGTTTTTTATCTCTCTTTTCTTATTGTAGCAATAAGGACAGTCTGTAACCTAATCATCTTCCATTGAAACACTTCCCACTACTTATGCATCATCTTATTCTCCTGCCACAATTTCACTGGCACAAAATCTTGCCAATTGATTCATACTAATTCCCTTACTCTCTCATTGAGCTTGGCCGATTTCCAGTTGACTACATTTATCTTGACAGTTCTTTCTTCTTTGCAAATTTTCCAACATTCAGAGATAGTCAATGCCTTTAGCTTCAACAAGCTTGTTTCTTTTGATAGCTGTCTGCTTTCTGAATCTACCTTTTTAATCCCTCTCCTGTGCAGAATATAAGTAATTTCCTTGGTTAATTGTGTTTCTGCCCCCTTTAATGAGTTTCACTTTATACTGGTGTTGCTTGTTCTCTTTACTGCAGTGAGTCAACCCCAACTTTAGTTACTGATTCTGTTAAGCCTCTGCCAACAAATTTGCCTCTACTACTTGTCTCTGTGGCTATTGGTAGCACTTGGATTTATCCTTCTGCACTTATATATTGAGTGCTGACTTAATTAACTGTCATAATGTCCTGATATAGTGACCATTGTAATATACGCATTCATGGTGTTGACTCCGTGTGCTTACTGTGTCCAATCTCAGACTTCAGCATAATGGAAATGCATTCTATGAATATCATTAAAACCAATTGAAATCCCACATAATTTCCAATGAATTCCCAGCATAATCCTTATTCCACATAGTTTGGTGACCCAATACATAAAATGTTATTCATGTTTCCCTTAGCTGACCATTACTTACTTTATTATTTTTTTAAGTACTGCCAAGCACAAACATTCTCCCAGAGCCAAGCACTTCAGCATAGAATGAATAAAAATGTATTCAGTATAATAGACATCATAGCATCATACTGGCAAACTAGCTTTATAGGTCTTTGTCCATATTGATAAATTTACTCTAGTACAATACTTTTACAACTAGATTCACCCTACTTTTCTTTAAGTAGTTTCAACAGGTGCCTTTTATACAACAACCTGATGATATTGCACCTGTCTGTGTAGGATGAGCTGTATGAAATGGCAGCTGCTCAGTATTCAGTTGATGTTTGTTAAAATATGTTATAGTGGGAGATCTTTCAAATCCGTTTATGAGTGTAGCCAAATTCCATGTTACATAAATATGTTTTATACCTTTAGTAGGTTATGGTTGTATTAGATTAGTGTTTCATCTTCACCTAGTTTGGTTTCTGAAATTATTCACAATGAAATGAGGTAAAATGCTTGTGTCTGGTCTCTTTCAAAGGGAACTTTCTCCTCCTGATCAAATGTCTATCACTCATTTTGATTTTTACCCCTTTTAATCAGTAGTATGTTTTTTTACAAAACGCTGGAATATTCAGGATGGTGGGCACCAGTAGTGGAGAGGGATCGAGGAAGACACAGTGGAGGAGTGGATGGAGAAACCACACTTAATGGTCTAACACACGGGTCAACAAATCATCAAAGGGTCCAAGCTTCTACCAATTCCAGCAATGGGCTAACACGCTACTTAATGCAACATAGAGTCAACATACATCTGTCAACCAATGCAGTGACTCCAACTTGACTCACACCTCCTTCCCAAAGCTCCGTGTCTTGCTTATAGCTTGTATTTATTATGAGTTCAACCAGTGCAAAGAGCATCAGAGCCACAATGCAGCGATCATTTGTTTGCAGGAAGATGTGGCACATGCTCAGCATTCACAGCAGCACCTGTGTCAGATAGGAAAATAAGTATGGCTCCTGCAGGACCCTCTGAAGTGGAGAGGGTGTCTGTTATCATTGGCCTCCAGAGTCTATGGTTAGTAGCATCATTATCACATGAATCTGACAGCATACAGGTACTTTATACTCTATCGTCCTCAGCAGTCAATTTCCCCACATCCTCGAATCCAGTCAGATTTGCAAGTTTGACGTAGTTTTGCATGCACTGCTTACCTCACCACTGCTACGTTGGTTGGCAGAGACATGCTGCAGAAGAGCTTGCTTCGGTGCTAGAAGGGTCAAAGGAACTATGATTCTGTGACAGTTCCCCCAACAATAAACAACCCGCCATCATTACTTGTGACCCTGCAGTGGTGGCAAAGGAGTGATCAAGGCACATCATGATTTGGTCTGACACTTGCAAGAAGTAACTGGGATACCAGCACACTATACACTGCTGAAGAAGGATCTGTGTACGATGAATCACCAGTTAAATGGGAGATAAGGTCATATGCAATCTCTTCTGTCAAAGACTGAGATGAGTGGTGCTTGGAACATAACCTGAGGCGCTGTGCATAATTGCAGTATGCCGCTGACTGTGCCAATTGGAATTTAAGATCGGGCCACAGCATTCCGAAATACAGATAAACCTTCGGGAATGCACATTAGGCTCTTGGTACAAATTTTGTGAGCAATGGCTTCTCATGGAAACAAGTATGAAGCCATCTGGTCTGAGTATATTCCCATGTCAAAGCTTCCATCCCTTAGTTACTGTCACTTTATGAAATGCTTCCACTGTTGTTATTCCAGGAGAACCAAGACCATGCACAGAGCTAAATTTCAAAACCCTCTTCAGTTTGGCTTCAACTAAATAAATAACATCTCAAGGAGTAAAATCTTCCCTTCCCCAGTGTCAAAATATTAAAAACAAGAGGTATAAATTCTTTCTCTTTATCTTCCTCTTCTCCAGCCCTGTTAATATTCAATCCCACATGCCCATTCACATTAAAATGCCCCCTTAATATTTTAATAAATAAATGTGAACTCTATGAAAATGACTTGTAACTGAAATGTTACACATTAATAAAAATGAAAATTAGATTGATTTGTTTCAGAAAGTAACACCTTGATATGGTCTACGGTTAAATGGGAGAATTGGGGTAAATTCAGAAGAAATGAAGGAGACTGGGTGAAGTTACACCTGCGGAAGTGCCTTACAAAGATATTTTATAAAAACTTAAATGGACACTGTCTCTTTTGGATTTGCCAGACTGGCAAGATACATTGATACAGCCTACTGGAAGGGTGATTGTAGAAACACCCTTGAAAATAATTCTACGCAGAGAAGGTGATAGACAGCTGGTATGGATTGCCTGGAGTTGCTGTTAAAGCCAAGGTACTCATTGAAATATTTCACTGGGAGGGTAATAAGGTTAATGGTCATGAAAAGTGATGTGAAATGAGCCAGGGGGCTTTCTTTCTAGCTTTGAGATATCAACAGTTTTAAAAGTGTCATTAGGTGTATATTATTGCTCTGCAACAACACATTACGCCATCAATAAAAGTTGGCATGGAATAGGGTTTTATTTTACAGAAAAGCAGGGCAATTAGCCCTGCTGACCTGTCTGATATTTATTCCTCAATGCAACGTAACAAACACACACACACACACACACACACACACACACACATATACACACATGCACTGAAAAATTTTGCAGGTGTTGGAAATCTTGAGCAACATGAACAAAGTTGCCAGATGAACGCCTCAAGCATCTGTAGAGGAGAATAAACAATCAACATTTCAGGCTGAGACCCTTCAGCAAGGGAGCAGAAGCCAGAATAAGATGGTGGGTGGAGGGTAAGTAGCACAAGGTGGCAGGTGATAGGTAAAATCAAGCGAGGGGGGAAGGAAGATATGTGGTGAAGGGGGGGCATGAAGTAAGAAGTTGAGAGGTGATAGGTGGATGTGGTAGGAGGCTGAAGAAGAAGTAATCAAATAGGAGGGGACCATGGACCATGGAAGAAAGGAAAGGAGGAAGAAAACCAGAGAGAGTAATGGCAAGGTGAAAAGAGAATGGATAAGAGAGAAGCCAGAATGGAGAATGAGATAAGGAAGAAGAGACAAGGATGTGAAATTACAGGTAACTAGAGAAATTGATGTTAACGCCTGCAGGTTGGAGGCTACCCAGACAGAATATCAGGTGTTGCTCTTCCAGTCTGAGTGTGGGCTCATCATGCCAATAGATAAAGCCATGGACAGACATGTCAAAACGGGAATGGGAAGTCAAGTGGAAATGGATGGCCATCGGGAAGTCTTGCCTTTTGTAGTAGATGGGGCAAAGATGCCCAATGAAGCATTCTCCAATCTATGTCAGGTTTCCTGATGTGGAGGAGGCCACACCAGGAGCACTGGATGCGACAGATAACCCAAACAGATGTCTGCAGTTGTGATGCCTCTCCCGGGAGGGCTGTTTTGGGCCCTGAATGGTAGTCAGGGAGAAGCTGTAGGGAGAAGTGTAGCACTTGAAATGCTTGCGGCATTAAGTGCCAGGGGCAAGATCAGTGATGGTGGGGGGGGGGGGGGGGGCAGAGAGAGGAATGAAATGACAAAGGAGACACATAGAGAGGGATCACTACACAAAGTGGAGAGTGGGGGGATAGGGAGATGGAAAGGTCTGGTCAGGGAGAGTGAGGAAGTGATAGAGAGGAGCTGTAGGCAAGTAATCTCACTGGGGCCTCAGGACACAGATAAGTGGGTAACAGTCAGGAGAGGGAAGGGCAAGAGTCAGATACCAGAGAATACCCCTGTGGCTGTTCCCTTTAACAATATGTACTCCTGTTTGAGTACTGTTGGGGGGGACAGCCTACCTGGGGGAAGCAACAATGGCCGTGCCTCTGGCACAGAGTTTGGCCCTGTAGCTCAGAAGGATAGGGAAAGGAAGAAGGCAGCATTAATAGGGGACTCTATAGTCAGACAGGCGATTCTGTGGATGCAGGAAAGAAACACGGATGGTAGTTTGCCTCCCAGGAGTCAGGGCCCGGGATGTTTCTGATCTCATCCACGATATCCTGAAGTGGGAAGGTGAACAGCCAGAGGTTATGGTACATATTGGAACCAACAACAAAGGTAGGAAAAGGGAGGAGGTCCTGAAAATAGACTATGGAGAGGAAGTTAAAAAGCAGGACCTCAAATGTGGTAATCACGTTATTACTGCCTGTGGCACATGACAATGAGTATGGGAATAGAGTGAGGTGGAGGATAAATGTGTGGCTGAGGGATTGGAGCAAGGGGCAGAGATTCAGATCTCTGGATCATTGGGAACTCTTTTGTGGCAGGCGTGACCTGTACAAAAAGGATGGGTTGTAATTGAAACTGAGGGGGACCAATATCCTGGCAGGGAGGTATGCTAAGGCTATTGGGGAGTGTGTAAACTAGCATTTTTGGGGGTGGGAACTGAACTGAAGAGACTGGGGAAGAGGCGGTTGGCTCACAAATACAGAAAGTTTAGAGACAATGCGAGAGGAAGGATAGGCAGTTGATAGAGAAGTGATACACTCAGACTGATGGTTTGAGATGTGTCTATTTTAATGCAAGGAGTATTATGAACAAAACAGATGAGCTTAGAGTGTGGATCAGAGCTATGATGTGGTGGCCATTACAGTAACTTGGATGACTCAGGGACAGGAATGGTTATTAGAGTGCCAGACTTAGATGTTTCAGAAAGGACAGGGGGGAGGCAAAAGAGGTGGGGGTATAGTACTGTTGATCAGAGATAGTGTCACGGCTGCAGAATAGGAGGAAGTCATGAAGGGATTGTCTAATGAGACTCTGTGGGTGGAAGTTAGAAACAGGAAGGGGTTAATAACTTTACTGGTTTTTTTTTATATAGACAATCCAATAATAACAGGGACATCGAGGAGCAGGTAGGGAGATTTTAATTTCCCCAATATTGATTGGCATCTCCCTAGAGGAAGGGAGTTAGTTGGGGTGAAATTTGTTAGGTGTGTTCAGGAAGGTTTCCTGACGCAATATGTAGATAAGCCTGCAACAGAAGAGGCTATACTTGATCTGCTATTGAGAAATGAACCTGGTCATGTGTCAGGTCTCTCAGTGGGAAAGCATTTTGGAAATACTGATCATTATTCTATCTCCTTTACCACAGTGTTGGCGAGGGATAGGAACAGACAATTTAGGAAAGCATTTAATTGGAGTACGGGGAAACATGAAGCTATCAAGCAGGAATTTGGAAGCATAAATTGGGAACAGATGTTCTCAGGGAAACATACAGAAGAAATGTGGCAAATGTTCAGGGGATATTTGCATGGAATTGTGCATCGGTACGTTCCAATGAGACAAGGAAAGGATGGTGGGGTACAGGAATGGTGATGTACAAAGGCTGTTGAAAATCTAGACAAGAAGAAAAGAAAAGCTTATGAAAGATTAAAAAAAAATAGGTAATGATAGAGATATAGAGGGTTATAAGACTAGCAGGAAGGAGCTTAAGAATGAAATTAGGAAAGCTGGAAGAGACCATGAGAAGGCTTTGGCAAGCAAGATTAAAGAAAACCCAAAGGCATTCTACAAGTATGTGAAGAGCAAGAAAATTAGATGTGAGAGAATAGGACCAATCAAAAATGACTGTGGAAAACTGTGTATGGAACCGGAGGAGATAGCAGAGGTACTTAATGAATACTTGGCTTCAGTCTTCACTATGGAAAAGGATCTTGGAAACTGTAGGGATGACTTACAGTGGATTGAAAAGCTTGACCATATAGACATTAAGAAAGTGAATGTGCTGGAGCTTTTGAAAAGCATCAAGTTGGATAGGTCACCAGGACCAGAGGGAATGTACCCCAGGCAACTGTGGGAGTTGAGGGAGGAGATTGCTGAACCTCTGGCAATGATCTTTGCATCATTAATGAGGATGGGCAGAGGTTCCAGAGGATTGGAGGGTTGCAGATGTTGTTCCCTTATTCAAGAAAGGGAGTAGAGATAGCCCAGGAAATTATAGACAGGAGATAAGTAGTTGACAATTTGATGGAAAAGATCCTGAAAGGCTGGATTTATAAACATTTCAAAAGGCATAATATGGATAGGAATAGTCAAAATGGCTTTGTCAAAGGCAGGTCGTGCCTTATGAGCCTGATCGAATTTTTTGAGGATGTGACTAAGCACATTGATGTAGTTAGAGCCACAGATGTAGTGTATATGGATTTCATCAAGGCATTTGATAAGGTACTCCATGCAAGGCTTATTGAGAAAGTAAGGAGGCATTCAATCCAAGGGGACATTGTTTCGTGGATCCAGAATTGGCTTGATCAGAGAAGGCATAGTATGGTTGCAGACGGTTCATATCCTGCATGGAGGTTGGTGACCAGTGGGGTGCCTCAGGGACCTGTTCTGGGACCCTTACTCCTTGTGATTTTTATAAATAACCTGAATGAGGAAGTGGACCAATGGGTTAGTAAATCTGCTGATGACACAAAGGTTGGGAGTGTTGTGGATAGTGCAGAGGGCCATCAGAGGTTACAGCGGGATATTGATAGGATGCAAAACTGGGCTGAGAAGTGTCAGATGGAGTTCAACCCAGGTAAGTGTGAGGTGGTTCATTTTGGTAGGTCAAATATGATGGCAGAATATAGTGTTAATGGTAAGTCTCTTGGCAGAATGGAGGATCAGAGGGATTTTGGGGTCTGAGTACATATGACACTCAAAACTGCTGCGCAAGTTGACTCTATGGCTAAGAAGGTATATGGTGCATTGGCCTTCATCAACCGTGAGACTGAGTTTAGGAGCTGAAAGGTAAAGTTACAGCTATATAGGACCCTGATCAGACTCCACTTGGAGTACTGTGCTGAATGCTTGTCACCTCACTACAGGGAGGATGTGGAACCTATAGAAAGGGTGCAGAGGAGATTTACAAGGGTGTTGATTGGGGAGCATGCCTTATGAAAATAGGTTGAGTGAATTTGACCTTTTCTCCTTGGAGTGACAGAGGATGAGATAAGATGATGTATAAGATGTATAAGATGATGAGAGGCAATAATTGTGTGGACAGTCAAAGGCTTTTTCCTGGGGCTGAAAAGGCTAACAAAAGAGAGCACAGCTTTGAGGTAGGTTCAGAGGAGGTGTCAGGGGTAAGTTTTTTTATGCAGAGTGAGGAATGTGTGGAATGGGCTGCCGGTGAGGGTGATGGAGGCAGATAAAATACGGTCTTTTAAGAGAACCCTGGATAGATATATGGAGCTTAGAAAAACAGAGAGCTATTGGTAACCCTAGGTAATTTCTGAAGTACGTGTTCAGCACAGCATTGTGGGCCGAAGGGCCAGTATTGTGCTGTAGGTTTTCTGTTTCCATGTTTCTAATTATAGTTATTGCTATAACTATTTTTGGATTGTTGTGCATGAAAATTGTTTTTGATGGCTCGGCCATTTCAGAGTGATGAGTGGAAGTAGGAACAAAGTAGCTAAAGTACCATTGCTGCGGTGACCAAGTTAGTACAGTATACTTTGCTTTGCCCACAATAGCTTAGCAGATGAACTTGTAAAGATCTTGCTAATCATTTTGGACACTAGAATGTATATTGGTCATTTCAATGTGCCTGTGTATTCTATCATATGGTTGCTTTCAAAAATGTCTGCTTCTCTCAGATAATCTTTAGCACTGACCCACAAAAACCACTTCTCCTGTTCTTCAATCAGAAACTGCAAGCTTATAAACATGGAATTCACCCCAAACCCCAGAACCAGCTGTTCTTGTCCTGAAAACTTAGGCAGCTCAGCTTAAATACAGTTTAAAGCTTGACCAAAAGGACATCTTGGTCACCAAGAGATTTTCACTTGATGGGTAATGAATTTGTTCCACTAGCTTCCATCTGATGAAGGAGACCTGTTGAATATTGACTTCCTGTGTGAAATTCTATTTGTCTTACTGGTTAACTATGTTTTTTTTTCTCTCTAATTCAAAAGAAGACTCCAAGTAAATCAGCCAATTTAAAGTTACAAGGTCTTTCACTATTTACAGAATCATCTGCACTTTTTAGATTTTCAGTGAAGCATGATCATTAATTTTGTTAACTTTCATTAAAGTCTCAGCTTTATGCACACACCTTGGCCCATTTGTGTTTTAAAATTAAGGATTCAAATCCCAATCCAGAAAGCCTAAGCAAGTGTTTCAGTAGATCACAGAAGAAGTGCTGCACTGAGATATTGTTATTCTGAGGAGAATAAGTACATGCCTTCCAAACTCAATCACTCTTAAGAAAATAAACTTCTCATGTCAGAAATTATAGCCAGTAAATCTATGTTGATGAATAGTGACCAAAACTGCATCCTAAAGGTGGAACATTTTGTCACCTGAAAAACTGTTTTTTTTTAATCTGCCAGAAAGTCAGAGATAGCTTCCCTTCTCAGGGTAGTTGCACGGCATCTTTCACATCTAACCGCCCAATCTGAATAATGGCACTGAAGTGCACACTTAGAAAGATCTAAATCTAAATTACAGGAGTGAGCAATACACCCAAATATCCTTCAAACTTCAGTCTCCTGAACCATTCTGGATAAATTCATTTAGCTTAACTCTGAATTGATTCCACAACCTACAGGCACACTCACAAGGACTCTACACTTCAAGTTCTTGGTATTATTTATTGATGTCCCTATTGCTTTATCTATCAATATATCAATTTATCTTTTTTTGCATATTGTTTTGACAATCTTTATTTATGTATAGTTTTTCATAAATTATATTTCTTTACTTTCCCATAAATGCCTGTAAAAACTGAATCCAAAGGTAGTGTGTGATGGCATATGCATAATTAGATAATAAGTTTACTTTGATTTTGACTTTGAAGTCAAAGTTCTGCTGCTTGGTTCTCCAGAATGAGAGCTAAAATATTATGTGGCCATTTATATTTTGATTTTATTATGTGATTAATGATGCTGCCAGAAGATACTGTAGTAGGTTGCATTCTAGTCTCTTCCTATTTGTGGCTATTTTTCTCATTTCCATTTGATCACACTTTGTCAACCATTGTGCTTCTATTCATTGCTGGTATGTTGATGATGTTGCTTTGGGTGAACCCGATTTTAATGTTTCTTTTAGCAATTCTTGACATTTTAACAGTCTTTAATCTTCTTTGGTGCTGTATTGGAGGAATGATTTAGTGACAAAACTCTTTCTAGATAAGGTTTCTTGGATGATGATTGCCAAAACTCAATGATAAAACCTCAATGATAATTGAGTTGGTGTCTGGGATCATGTTCTTCTGTTGTGAAAGCTGATTGTAGATCAATCCCACTTTGGGACTAAAAAATTCATGACGTGTGTTCTACACACAGTTCAGAACTTCTAGTCACATCGTTAATAAAAGATTTTGCACAATAACAAATGTGTGCAAGATTTTGTTTCTAAACCACAGAATCTGGACTAGTTCTCCACAAACAGAAAGAAGGAAAGCTAGTCTAATTACTTTTAATTAGAAAATTTGAAAGAAGATAATTAGTAATTTCCATTTTCCAATGTATTGCAAAATGTTCTACAGTATTTACAAAAACAAGAAAATGGAAGCCACCTGATCTTTAGGTCTGCATTACTGTTGAATATAACCGTGACCCAGGCTTCATCGGTTTTGAGCTAATTCTACATAAGCTCTCAGCTCATGATCCTTCAGAAAAAAACTACAAACTCTTAAAATACTGCCA